>NW_013666197.1:117762-133758 GCF_000517525.1 Limulus polyphemus | reverse complement strand
AATTAAGAATTTAAAACTTGTATACTATTAAAATATGGATTATTAGCTAAGATTTTATGCTATAATAATTTGTATAGTTTAATAAAAGTAGTTTAATAAAATTTTGAATGTAAGACACTAAAACTGTGTCATGCGCAGTAAAATGTCATTGTATTCTTTGGTTCATTGTCATTTTCCTCCTCGTACATTTTTATCCTTCCCTTTTTTTTTTATTGTTATTGTTTGTTCTTGTAATTTTCTCATATGTATTAGTTTCACCTTGTAGCTTTCACTGTTGCTGAGTTCTCAAAAAGATATCCTCGAAACATTCCAAATCAAGCACAATCTTGTGGTGGATCAGCTTACTAAACTTAGTCTTGTACCAAAACACCTCTTTCCAAGCTCTACCCTGACAAAGACATCCTCTGGGAAGAGGTCTTCAAGTTCTTGTGGATCAAATGTAGGAATTAGCCACAATAGACAAGGAACTGTCCCAGGGGTATGAATCTTTTTTTTACCTTTTTGTTTCATTGAAGATTATTTAAACATTTTGCTGTTTGTGCATCAATGATCTTAGAAAAACACATAGGTTCAAGAAATTGGTTCAACACAAAGATATGAAACCCTGTAAAGTAATATGAATGCTTTTGAAAGGTTCACCTTTTGAAAGTACTCATTTTATAGGGTTTCATATCTCTGTTTTGTTATTTGTGCAGTAATTCAAGTATATTTCCTGTGATTGTCAGATTGACTGAGAAAATTTAAATTCTGATTCTAAACAAATTTTTGATGATTAATATGTTGTTGAAATATTTGTTCAAATGATTGTTTTTGAATTTTCAGTTTTAATATAGTAGTATCTGTATCTTTTGAGTCAACATTAAAACAAAAATCTTCTGCCCAAATAACTTATATGCTACTACAGAAACCAAATGTTGAATTCATCTTTGGAATTGAGTACATTCATAAATGTTCATCCAAACAGTAATTGTACCTCAATTTGTGTTGTATCAGTTTTGAGCACCTTGTTACCATAGTCACTGAAGAATATATTTTAAAGTTGTTGTTTTTTTATCTCCTTAATCTTTTGTGCTGTATTCCTAATGTTTTTTACAGAATTCTCAGTCACCAAATCAAAAGGCATTTATTAAGTCCAAGTATTTAGGAGAAAGTCTGTACTATGTCGAAGATAATTATATAGCAGTAGATGTACTTGACATTTCAGTTAATAAGGGAGATGTCGTTGGGGTGATCAAACAGCAGGATCCAATGGGAAGTGAACACCGCTGGTTTATAGACAATGGAAGTAAGTGAACGTAAGAATTCTTGTTTGAAATAATTCATTCCAAGTCAGACTTCCTTATTCCAGTTGAAGACTGTGGTTACACTTGCATTATTAGGCTTGATATCTAGAAGCCATTATAATAAGTACATGTAGTTAGTTGTAAATTTTGTTATGATTGAGAGAATTTTAAAATTGGTTGAATTACTTCAGAGCTATTTTTAGATTACATCTGTGATAACATTTCTTTTTCTTTTAAAAAATGTTTACTGGCAGAATGCTTTAAAGAAGAATTGTAATTCTTTATTAGTTATTTTTTCCATCAGTAAGTAAAAAAAAACAGGACATTGTTCATACTTTCATATTGTTTAAAAGAAACTTGTATTTTCATACACTTTAATATTCAGCCATAACATAACACACAACTGTGTGTTAATTTTTCAGCAAACAAAGGTTATATAAAAAAAAATTGCTGTAAAATGTTTTGATTCTATATAAAGATTAAGTTATAAACATTAATACTTTCATCAGGCAACAGTGTTAATATTTACATGGTAATTGACTGTTTTGTATTTTCTGTTTTAAATTCATTTTAAAATAAAGGCTTGATCAGTAGACATGATTAGAACTCTTGCTTGCAAATCCAAAGTAAAGTGTGTTTAAAACAGTTTAATAGGTTAGTAAACCACATAAATACATACAAGAAAACTGTCACACTAACATCATTGCTGCATTCCAGTGATAATTATTGTTAGATCACCTATATCTCTTCTGTAAAATATACTTAATTCTGAAATTGCTTCAGTCGTTTTTTGTGAATTTATCCACAACTAAGATTGAAATTCATCAGTGATGGTTTAATTTTTTTGAAAACCCTACCAGTTTTTTGATACAGTAAATCTTCTTTTCTAAATATCACATTAAACAATTTGTTACTGCAATATGAAATAAGAAATTTGTTATTATTTGGGTGATGGGTGGAGGTCTTTTAAAAAAAAAAGCATTTGTAGGTTATAGTTTTATGAAATATCTTTTTAATTTATTATTCACTAATTGCATTTTTTTGTACATTTTTAGGTGTTAAAGGTTTTGTACCTGCAAAGGTTTTAGCCAAGTTTAGCCAAGTTTCAAATTCAACTCAAGTAAATGATTATAGTGATAGATATCAGACATCTTTTCATGAAGAAAAACACAGTCCTCACACAAAAGAAGATGTTTCACCTCATGACCTTAGTGTTCAAGAAGAGCCTACTAGTTTGAACAGTGATGCACCCTCAAATAGCAGCACAGATCTTTTCGTTTATGAGAATATAGATACAAAAAGACTTGATCATTCTAACCTAATAGCTCCATCTCTAAGTAAGTTACCAAGTGATGAGTCAGGAAACTACTGTCCTGGTTTTCAAGATCATTTATTAACACAACAGATAAGTACAAGTGAAAGTGAAGATCAAACTCCAGTAGTGAGCCAAAGTTACTCAGAAGAACCATTTGAAAATTTAGAAATTGAAGTAAGTGCTTCAGTCAGTCATATCTATAAGGTTTTGATAAAGACAGATTGTGAAGTATTTAATATTAGCATAACTTGATTTTTCTAATCCATTACCAAATCTTCATCTGAGCAAGCTTTGAGATTGGTAATTTTTCCTTCTGTAATTTATTTCGAAGGTTGAGCCACAAATGTGGCTCTCATTATTTTTTGGTAAGTGAGAGTAAATTTGGGATTAAAATGTTTTTCAATGTATATGAAAAAAACTACAGCTTATTGACTGCAAAATATTTCTATGTTTTATTTTTCTGTATTAAAAATCAACAAAAATTGAAAGGTTAAAGGTCTTTTATATTTTTTTGATGTATTAAACTAAAGCATTTGCAACAGTTGAAATCTTTCAGCTTTCATGTGTTAAACTATAGAATATTGTTGATGGTTAAAGGTAGAAAGTTAAGATTACCATCTTTTTTTGTGTTAAACTACAACAGGCAAGGGATTTAAAGCCTTTCAGCATTATGCATTTAATTAGCATCTTGTAACCATGAAATATAACTGAATAAACTAAGGGTATCTTCACAAAATGTTGTGCACAGAAAAATTACATTTTTTAATTTATGAAGTCTTACCGAGTCAATCTGAATTATTTTAATGTTAAGAATAAAAATACTTCATCTTACAAATTTTGTATTTCATTTGCTTAACCTCTAGGATCCTAAATGAATATCAAAAAGTTTTCTACTGGTAAAACTATATGTTTTCTTTCTTATAATTCTTTATCCTAATACTAACTGCAGCAAAATTATGTATAGTGAAAATTAAAAAGTGAAAAATATAATTAAAAATAATTTTTCTAGAATGACTGCAGACAGTAAAAAAACAATTGCAGTTATTTAATCTAAACAGCCTCAGGCTTGTAATAGTCTACATCTGTTTTTATTTAACTTTATTTTTGTTGTTCTTTGAACTATATTTGACTAGCATAATATGGCAATAAATCTCCCAGTGAGGGCTCAGTGGAGGCTATGGCAAACAATGTATTAAGTCACATCATGCAAAGTGCTGTCTGTGTGCATTTGTCAAGATTAAATAAAAAAAGAAAAACTTTTTAAGTTTTCCTACCTAGCCTAATAAGTTGTTCAAAATATATAGCAATAAATATAAAAACCAGGAAATTTTGTACTTTAACCTTGAAACCTTTTGCATGGGGATGTGTGGTTTAGTGAAATTATTTTTTTTCTCACTGTGTTGGTTGTCGAGAAATACTTTGTGCTTTCAATTATTCATTTTAGAGCGCACAAAATACATCATATACTAGATCAGAACTTTCAAAAACTACTATAATTTATCAAATTTTCTAACTAACGTATAAATAGGTTAGAAAAATTTCATTACTTCTTAGAGCAATGTTTTCAATCCAAACACAGCAAGTTCAATTCTCACAGTGAATTATCTGAACTACATAGTGTAGGATTTTCTCTTGCCATTAGTTATTAGCATGTCCATTAACAATATCAGAGAGAAATACATTTTTTAAAAGACAGAAGATATGCGAGGGACATGTCAGTGTGGGTTGAATAACTATAGTGAAATCTCAGTAAAGCAAGAAGATGAGAGGTTAAAATTTATATTTTGGCTTTTAAGTGTGTAGATTGTGTTACTAATTCATTAAAACAATCTGAATCCCTTGTAAGGGAAGAGAAAAAAAATTTATAAATGAGAAGTTACGGTGCCACCAAGTTAAGTGATCGAGAGGTCCAGATAGAGAAGTTATTTAAAAATTTCATTTTGCAATTAAAAAATTAACTTAGATAATTTAAAAATCTGAATTATAAAGTATGTTTTGATGTCAAGGCTTACTGACATCCATTGATAATAAAGTAGTTTAAATTTGAAATGTAATTCTGTAAAAAGGTGATGTGTACACTTTGATCCACCCATATCCATAGTATTAAAGTTTTATCTTCCATGTGAGTACCATGAAAAAAACAAACTAAGAAAGTTTTCCATGTTTTTTGCTTGCATTTCCTAAATTTCCACTGCCTTTAGCCTTTTTTTTTTAAATTCACCTTATGTTGATTTCTGCCTGTTTAGTTTTGTTAAGAAAATGTAGTGTTTGAAACACATACTTTTGTTACAAAGCTCTTTTATGGGAAATCTAAAATTTAGGAATGGAGATGTAAATTACTGAATGGTAATTTTCTTAGAATGCTCATTTTCTTCCACACACTTTCACTAATTTTTTTAAATAAAATTATCTTAAGCAAACTTGCAAGTATACATCTTCTAAATAATATTATGAATATATTATAATTCAACTATCTGTAACTTCAGAAGTCGAGTTTACTGTTTTAAAATTTATTTAATCATTATCAGTTGTATTTTCATATTCCAAGTTCATTGTTTTTGTTGATTTTTTTATTTTCATATTCCAAGTTCTTTGTTTTGTGAAATTTTTATTTTCATATTCCAAGTTCATTGTTTTGTTGATTTTTTTATTTTCATATTCCAAGTTTATTGTTTTTGTTGATTTCATATTTTTCATATTCCAAGTTCATTGTTTTTGTTGATTTTTTATTTTCATATTCCGAGTTCATTGTTTTTGTTGATTTTTTATTTTCATATTCTGAGTTCATTGTTTTTGTTGATTTTTTATTTTCATATTCCAAGTTCATTGTTTTTTGTTGTTGTTTTTGCCACTGTTAATATAAAAATTGTGAATAATCAGTTTTTATACAACAGTTTAAACTTGTTTGTTTTAATGTTTTGATTAATTACATACAATGTGTGTATACCACCACTGACTACATATATGTTATATCTATGTCACAAATACAGTTAAAATTTTATGTTGTTAGTACCAGTCTAACAAACTTCATTAATGTAGTGTTATATTTCTTTTCCCTATTACAGTATTATTATGCAGCATATCCATTTGGAGCCATGGGACCTTATCAGTTAACTCTGGCTCTGGGACAGGTGGTGGTGGTTTTACATAAAGGTGACCTAGAAGGCAATCCTGAATGGTGGTTTGTTGGAGACAGGTTTGGGAATGAAGGTTATGTTCCATCAAGCTATCTCAAAAAGTATACTGATTAACATTAATCAGTGTGAATATTGTGGTTCTGGAAGATTGCCCAGTTAAAAAGAACATTTAATACTTACATATAAATGAAGCTCACTGCGTACTAAAATATGTTATTGTTTTTCTGAATAAAACAAAATTATCAAAAGTTGGTATGTTTTTGTTGTTGTTCGTTTAGCTTCCAGAGTTTATGTTTTTAAAAAAAGTATGTTACACTTCAATAATGAAATGCTTGAGCTTTTTGGATGTGAAAACATTGAGTCATGTATAGTTTTCATTTACACTTCCTGTTAACTGAAAATATTGATTGTACATATAAATGATGGTTTTATTCTCCCTTTTTTTTATTAAGGTTGAACAATAATGCTTTCAAAACATTTATTTTTGGAAACTCAAAACATTGATGAATGTTTCAGACTAATTAATTCATAAAACAAAAAGCTATACTTTTTTTGTATGTTGGTGTTCCATCAAGTGAAATTATTGAAAACATTAAGACAAAAGTTTAAAAAATGTTGCTTTTTACTTGATGTTAACATTTGATTTGTCAAGTTCTGTGGAATTTTTGTATTATTTATCTTTCTGGTTTCTCCATTAAACTTTTAAAGTACTTATAAAGCTTTGTTAACTTCTGCTTTTAAATTGGAGAAAGTTTCTTTATCTTTCTCTTTTTACTGATTACTAAAATAATTAATGCTATTGCATGTTAAAATTTAAAAAAAGATTGTTTTACTTGACAGACTTGTGAATTTTATTTAGATCAGAATTGTGTGTAAATGTACCTTTAGTTGTTTGTTGGCCAATACTTTTGAACTATTCTGTATGATAACTTCAAAAAAAATTCAGAATTCCTATGTGGAATAGTGTTTCACCAAATTTGAAAAATATTTATAAATAATTCTTATTAAATTTTTTGTTTTCCTGTAAAATGTGTAATTACCTTTCTTTTTGACATACTTGGAATTCTAATAACTGTATAAAAGATAAAGTCCTCCAGAATAAAGTTTAAATTATCTATAGAATGAAATAGATTTTAGATATTTTTTTGCATCAGCTATTAATATTTCCATTTAAACTATTGTTAAATTTGACACCTTTATACATTTTCTTTAAAAGAGATGTACACATTTCTCATATTTCATTCACTTAAAAATTAAGTTATTTTTTTAGGTTTTATTTTTTGTCTCCTATTGAAAATCTAAGAATAATGCAAAATAAGTTTTTGAACTAAAAGTTTCAAGCTTCAACAGCTTGTAAAAATGAATATATAATAACATTTAAATCTTATAAAATTGAAAATTAGAATAATTATGTAAAAACTCAAATTTTCACTTGATAGTATGTTTGTATAAAATACTGCTTCTATTTTAACATAATCTAATCTTAAAGTACTCAATTTATATCTTGGAAGATACTAAAATGCTTGATGAAAATTCATAGTCTGTATTTTTTTAAGAAATTGTTTTGTGGCATGTCAATAACGTTTAATCATTTACATCTGTAATAGTTAGCTTGGATGTTTTTCAAAGTTTTTTTTTTAAATTTTTCTAAAGAAAATGTGGAGTTACTCCTTAACCTCAAATAATGTTGTTTTCATAAGACATTAGCGTAAATACTACTTAAATGCTTTGATGTTTTAGGGTAGAATGTAAATGTAGATTTATGTACATGCTCCTTCAATATAATTGACAAAACAATTAAATTATGAACTTATGAATGTCAGTAATTCAAATATATTCAAACTACTTTGGAAGAAGGTAAGAGGATGTAATGAGATCTTAAAACCCAGGTTAGTATTATTATAAATTTCATACAGCTTTTACACTGGCGATGGTATCGGCATGGGTATGAACTGTTCATTGTATATTTTTTTGTTTAATAAATAAAATATTTTATTTCATTGGCCTAAACACGATTCTAAAGCTAACTCCTTTTAAAGTCCAATATTCCAACGTTGTGTTTACTCATTTATTAATACTTAATATTTGTTGAAGTATTTTATGGTGTATTGGTGGAATTATAAAGGAAAATTTAAAACGTGAGTGGTTTTATCTAGTGAGTATAATTGCCATTGTTAAGGTTATTAAAAACTTGGTCTATCCAAGATGGGCAGTTTAATCATTATAAGAGGGAGCAACTGTTTTTATGTACTCACAGAGATTGGTTATCAGCAACTTCGACTTGTGAACATTTGTGACATATCTCGGCTGAATTATTAAGAACGCAAATACAGAAGCATAGTGAAAGTTCTCTCTTTGAGATTACACATTATATACAGTAATTTAGTATAAAACGCCTAACGAAACAATGTATACACAAAAATCCTTAACGTTCATTGTATGTTTTATATATTCTAATTGTACATGTATTCTTAACAAGAAGTAATGTTGTACTTTCTGTGACTTTTAAATGCTGTGAAAAAAAAGAAAGAAAACAGGCGATATATGTGTGTGAGTGTGTTTACTACACATGTGTATAACAAAGTTTCAACGTTAAGTAACTATGTTGGGACAACCGGGCGAAATAAGAGCAGAGATTCAGTTGAACGAGCCTGCAGTTTTAACAGACCGTATACAGACACAGGTATACATAAACTATGAAAAGCTGTAAATGCACTGAGACACTGTGAAGTGTTTTTGAAAAGAATAACGAGCCTATTTTTCTTTCTGAGAAGTCTGAAACTATTTGATGTTGAAACTCCATTAAACTAACTTATATTACATAGTGCCACTTAGTTCATGCAAGGTTCCTCATTCGTCTGCCAAAGACCAACGAAGTGACTCTTCCTCAGCCAGAGGACTTAAACAGTCAATCAGCACTTGGAGCTATGTTCTTTTATGACAGATAAACTACAACTCGTATATTAAAAAAAAAAAAGATTTGTCTTATTTTTTCTTTCCTCGTAATGGTTTTAGATAAAAAAGATTTGGTATATAAAAATGAATACTGTGTTTAAACTGCTCGCAAGGAGCTATTAATCTTTTAAAGCGTGATTGTGTAGTTAGATATCTACGCCAAGTGTGTGACACTTATAATATATTACAAAATGGATACATCGTTAAGTAATCGATATTTAAACCACTATTTTAATAAGTTTAGTTATTTCACAATGTATATGATAAATATTGTCCTCCAATGGCTCAACAATAAGTTTGGGAGCTTATAACGCTAAAATTTGGAGTTCGATTCCCCTCGGTGGATACAGCTCGGATAAAACAATGTGTTGCTTTGCACTTAATATTAATACATTTATAAGACACTCCCAAATATCAGACGTAGTTAGTATACTGTTGAAACAAAATCATTATTATTCAAGATACTGATCTTTATAACTTTTACTGATACTTATAAAAGTTATTTTTTTTATAAAGTTATAAATGTTATTTTTATTATTTTAATATAAAAATAATACAAAAAAAGCAGTTTAAGATGCGATCCAACCAAATATTTTTCAACAAACAATCTAAAGTTTGTTGAATTATTCTATATTTTACCATTAAATGAAAAAGAAACGCGTCTTCTTGAGATACGACTTACCAAGCTGTCGGCTACACGAAGATCTACGAACAAAAAAAGTTGTACCTTCAGTTTAATAACTGCTATCACAAACACGCACTGCTAGAAATAACTAGTTATTCTTGATTTCACTTTCTTTTTTTACCATGTTTGAATATATATATACGCTTTTAAATATGAAGGGCGAATGAAACCTGGTTATGCTTTAAAGCCCACAAAGCAACTTTAGGCTATATCTTCATTTAATCATAAAAAGTGTTGTTTTTGGCTTTTCTTTGCATATAGACGCTTGATACATTAAGAACGACTGAAATAATAATTTGAGTAATAATTATTATATCCTTGTTACTTTATAGATTTAACAGATATTTATTGTTACTTTATTAACGTTTTTACGCTCATACTGTCAGCTATAAACGGCTACTGCTATGATTTTCCTTGTTTATGAGCTTGTTGCTGGCCTAATTTAGAATTTTTTTTAAACAAGTTCTTAAAAATGCTTTAAAAAAGAGAGATAGAGAAAGGGACCCCAGGACCCGTGCTGGCTCTCGACGCTCCTGCCTACACTTAACGCTGATGTGATTAATGCTTATTAGCTGATTTCTTCATAATTTTATAAGTATTTACATATTTATCTATTGAAAAAAATATGTAAATTTAATCTATGCATCTTAGTGCTGGTAGAAAATTGTATTTAACATTAAGAATAGTTCAGAAAAAATATAAATTAACTTGTATTATGTATCACGGGAAGTATAATTCTGTAGAAAAAAGTAACTATTGCATTAATATCTGCACGTCTTTAAAAACATCATTTATTGTTATAGCAACTTTCTGTATTATGAAAAATATATATTTTTTTAAAAACTTGTCACCAAGGGATTGTTTGTTTAGAATTTCGCGCAAAGCTACACGAGGGCTATTTGCGCTAGCCGTCCCTAATTTAGCAGTGTAAGTGCCTGGGAAGGCAGCTAGTCCTCACCACCCACCGCCAACTCTTGGGCTACTCTTTTACCAACGAATAGTGGGATTGACCGTCACATTATAATGCCCCCACGGCTGAAAGGGCGAGCATGTTTGGTGGGACGGGGATGCGAACCCGCGGCCCGCAGATTGCGAGTCGAGCGTCCTAACCACCTGGCCATGCCGAGCACTTCACCAAGAGAAGCATCACACATCTACTAACAACCATAAATCACAGCATCATAATAATATTAACATGAAGCTTTACTCGGATACTGTCAACAATATATTTCACAGAAAATATCATTCATGTTAACAACGAGAAGCCCTCCAGCGGTAAGTCTAAAAACTATTAACAGAGTTTCGATGCCCATGGTGGGCACAACGAAAACATTTTATTGTGTAGCTTTGTGCTTAACAACGAGAAATAACATTAAACATTATCCTTTCACAAAAGCGATAAATCACATAACATTTCTTTACTGTGGTATTTTACATCTTCGACTCGACAAAGAAATAAGAAGCTGGGATATACATTTATCGAATGAAACAACTACGTGGTTTCTAAGACTGGTAAAAATAGGGTTGGTATTCTGTGCTGCAACTACAGGACAAAATCTGAAAATAACTTCACTAAACGATCATATCTGACCAAGAAATATTTTTGCTTAGAACAACATTATAATTCTTAGCTTCGCCAGACTTTCCAGAATACAATGTTAACATACAAGCCCCACTAAAAAAAAAAGGGGGGGGGGGAGAAACCAAAGTTTCCAACTTCTCTAACTCTAGGTATAACAAACTGACTTGAAAATTCATCACGGTTAGCTCAACAAATTATCAAGCAAGTCAGCCAACCGTGAAAAATAATCAATTCTGAGGCAATGCTTAGGAATCAGTGTGGCAAAGTCTCTAAGGGCAGGATTAGCAAAGTTCAAAGTGGAACACATCCTGTTCGCCTACAACTTGTAAATAAATACAGAAACGTGTATGTATTTTAAAGAACTGCTTGAATAAAAATGTTCATTTGCTAAGTTACAGGATTACTCAGCTTATATCTACATATAAAACTATCAACAGTTGAACATTACATGTAACCATTATTAAGAATTGTTTATCACTGTAAGCGTAATTTTTCTGTTAATAAATTTATATCGTGTGTCGCTTCATTACTCTGTTAACAACTGTGATCTACAAGACGTGTCGGCTCTTTATTAATCAACTGTAACGTAGGGGAAACAATGAACTTGAATTAACAACGGAGAGACACTAGAAATGTTACTATTTTATTCACAACAGTGAGATACATGGAATATAATTTTTTGTTAATTGTAAAATGCAGGAGTTGTAAAGCCTCTACTAACTATTCGAAAAATGACCAACAAGTGTAGTGCTGGCGTTTTGTTTCCATTTTAGTTTTGTTCATTACATGTTTGTTTTATATTTCTTTCCAAAATCATGATAACTTTTTAAGATGAAAGTGTCTGCTTATTCATTCTCTACTTACTCCACAATTGTGCAAAACACAAGATCAGCATGAAAGGTACACTCAGTGTGTCTGCGGACTTACAACGCTATAAGCCGGGTTTCGATACCCGTGGTGGACAGAGCACAGCTATCCCATTGTGTAGCTTTGTGCTTAACTTCAAACAAACAAATCGATTTTGCTACATGAATGGTACATTCATTCTGACTCCGATTTTGACACAAGTTATCTAATCTGAATGAAATAGTGATTCATGATATTAAAAAAAAAGACAAATTGCCAAAATAGAATTCTAAAAATATCTTTTTTTTACTTTTACGTTATATTTATTGGCTAAACGATGGCGAATGACAAATGGTACATAACTTGCACAACCATATATCAAGGCACGAAAAAGGAGACAGGAATAATTTTATGTCGTTTTTTCACGATAGTTGATGTTGGGCAATAAATTTACGCCTGCTGAATAACTTTTTGTCTGATTTCTTGGGAATGAGGGTAATTTTAAACTCAATATGCTTAAAATACACAGTTTCTTTCTCAGTTCGATATCTTGTGCTATTAGAATATACATTGGCCACGTGCCTACTCGTTACTAAAATCGCTTCGACACGTGTATACAAGTACCGCCTTTCTCTCATAACCATCGTGACTGTGCGTGAGGTGGATTGTCTGAATAAAAGAATAATAATGATACAAGTCATTTAGTACGTCGTCCTTTTTTCTATTACATGTTCTTCGGGACCAGAGATACCAACGACCAATGAACATGAAGATTTATTGTGTCTACATAAGATTATTATACACAACTCTAGCAACGGTATTAACTAAGTAAACAGATTCCAACTGTTTTGTTGTCACAGTAACCAGAACCTCGGGTGTCGTTTGTATGTAGAAAATTACCAGTAAATGACAAAATCGTTTATTCCACCCATGTATACTGTTACCTTATTACTTTTTGTACGCCGACACTGACTTGTACATTATCGAAATGAAACGACGCTAAAGAAATTACAAAACGCTGAAATGATCAGTGCAAAGGTAAATGTTACATCGTGAAACAACGTTACTCCATTATCCAAACTAGTAGTGATATACAGACTCTGCTACATAACAGATGCATGGTTAACGCCGGCCGTTTACAGTGTTCTAGTTGGTCTCGGTTTGTCCTGTTGAATTTGCATGTTTTGTTTGAGTTTGGGTTGTTTTGAATTTCGCGCAAAACTACACAAGGGCTATGTGCTAGCTGTCCCTAATTTAGCAGTGATAGACTATAGGGAATGCAGCTAGTCAACACCACCCACCACCGCCAACTCTTGAGCTACTCTTTTTACCGTTGACCATTACATTATAACACCCTCACGGCTGAAAGGGTGAACATGTTGGGTAACGACGATTCGAACCCGCGACCCTCAGATTGTAAATCGAGCACCCTCACCACCAGGCCATGCCTGGTCTGTTTTATTTGAAAAACATAAAATTAGGAATGTATTATATTGACTTTACAGTAGGGTAGGAAGGAGTTGGAACGTTCGGATGCTTGACTAGACATGCAGATTTTACAATGAGAGACTGAAAGTATAAGTAGCTGATGAAAGCAGCTCCCGTACTGCCAAAGGCAGCTCAATCTAGGAGGTCTGGGGGCATGACTCCCAGAAAATTAATATAATAACATAATTTACAGTTGCTATGTGAGTCAAATATGTAAAAGTGATGGTGCTATAGCTTTAAAAGTAGGCAACCCAATTCCAGAAATTTATTCTGAACCAATATGAAAAACACCGTCAGAAGTCAAATTTTTTTCTGGATTTTATAGAATATCTAAATATCGGAAGATATCATTTCATTAACTTGGATGAATATATATATATATATACAATAACAAATTATCAGTTGAATAATTCACATAATACAACTAACTAAAAATGTGATTTATAAAATGAACAAATCTATAATTTTTAGATCGAAAACAGATTCATGTAGAAGTTCCAACACCCACATAAAGGAATAATAATTGGAAACTTATGATTTTGTGGATTGTTTCAGATGGGGAGCAAGCTTTATTTTGTAAGATTTGAGAGGCAAAATCGATAGTTGATATTTCATAGGTTTTATAAATAAAATTGGTTTCCTTTTTGATTGTCAACAAAATATAGGTGTAGTTTGTAGAATATAGCTATGCTACTGATATTAAGTAGTTTGTTTGTAATTAAGCACAAAACTACACAATGGGCTATCTGTGGTCTGCCCACCACGGGTATCGAAACCCGGTTTCTAGAATCTTCCTTTATAAATGCGGTCAAAGTTCAAAACAAAAAGTTAATTTATCATTAAAGTCGTTTTTTAAATAATACATTATTCACTCTTTCCATTAAATATATACATTCAAAAGATCAATAAACTATATTCTGAAACGTATAACTTGGTTAATTTCTGTTTTGAAATCGTGGAGAACGGAAAATACAACTAAATCTGATTGGCATCAACTGTAGTACCACTTGTTGTTTATTTTGTAATCTTATATGGCTCTTGACAGTAACCTGTAAATGTAACCAATATGATAACTATATTAAAAATAAACATACAGTGCCTCCAGACAGTGAATATTTACATAATTCAAAAATACCAACAGAGGGGGTAGCAGAGCCACTATATCAGACACTGGTCACTTAGATCATTTAAAGAACAACAGAGTGGGGAGTGGAGTCACGATCTCAGACAATGAATACTTAGATCATTCAAAGAACAACAGAATGGGTAGTGGAATCACGATCTCAGACTATGATAATTTAGATCACTTTCAAAACGGTGAGAAAGTTGAGCTGTAATAACTAAAGAAGATTAGACACTCAACAAATTAAAGTAGCTTTAGTGAGATAAAAGTTTTCGGGCGAAATTCAAATCAGCTGTTTAGCATTCCTTTTTCTCTGTCGAATTTCTTCGGATTGGACATTTGACACCTGATTTTGTATTTTTAATTCTATGGAAGCGGAAATATTATAATTAAAAGACTGCCTCGGCTGCATGAGGAATTTATATCCGTCTCCTCTCCAGTCTGGAACAATCCCAAGTATTAATTTCAATAACATTTGAATTGTTGTCTTTCAAAACTCAAAATTTATCTTTCACACACCCTTTTTCTAGAAATGAAGTACTGGTGTTTAGAAGAAATAAAATTGTAACGAATGTAATACACACAGCTAGAAGGTAACACATAGTCTCCATTAATGATTGCTCTTCAATGTAATTCCAGTCTCTCTCTCCCTCTTATGGTCGACACAGTTAAGAAACATTGCATATCAACCCGCACAATTAGCGGCACGTGGTGCCAGTCTGTTTATAATTGAATGTAATAATTACAACACGCTTTTATATCTATTTGCTATGAAATAATAGGTATGCATATAAACTTGTAATTTTAAAGGTGGTTAAATACTCCTGTGTTATCTAAGCTCATACGTGATGAAAGCATGCCTGAACTGCACCACGCTACAAATAATTGATACAATCATGTCTACGAAGCCTAACCAATAATGTTTCGTATCTTTAGCTAAGGTTCAAAGTTCAAATGTTTAAATTACAAGATTATAAACCGGTCATGTCTACAAGGCCTAACCAATACTGTCACGTATTTTTGGCTAAGGGACCAAGTTTAAATGCTTATTTATTTATTCATTTTTGGAGTGGTTAAATTATAATATATACCGGATTTAATTCCCACAAGAAAAATTCGAAAGGAAGAATGGCATAGTTATTCAAAGCAGTACATTTTATGCGTTTAACTTTCTTTTATCGCATAATATTCAAGGATTTTTCATGAAACTCAGGAATTTTTATCATGAAACGGCTTATTAAGCCTTAAATGTCAAATGTAGACTCTATTTCAGTACGAAATACGTATGGTTTTAAATTATGCAATAATATGAATTAGCATAAATTGTCTCGTGTTCTTCAGAAGGCCTACTTTGTAAACATTGAACAACCAAACCTGTATAACAGTTAATTTTGTAACTTACAAAACTTACTCATTACAATATACCTAAAACAAACCATTTCACTGTTTTCACATTAACTCCCTTGATACTGCACGCGCTCAATATAATGTCGTAACTATAACTCTCTTTGGGTAGCCAAATGCTTCGTCATCTAATTAGTGACGCGCATGAATGGATTAACGAGATTCCCACTGTCCCTAT
>NW_013666197.1:110867-116846 GCF_000517525.1 Limulus polyphemus | reverse complement strand
CCTATAGAACAGCAGAGCATGAAGCCACTGGATACACTCCAGCAAAGCTGATGTTTGCGCCCTGGAGTTTCTCGAATGATCATGAATTTGCCCGGCAGCTCGAGTGTGATCTAGACGCCCTCTTTTTAGTATATAAACCTGGCGAGAAAAACCAGCGGGATTGAAGAGATAGATAATTGAGTCAAGCGAACAGTAGACACCGTAAGTAAAGTGTGTGAATCACTGTGATTTATAACGTGTGTTAAGTGTATTACAAAGTTTGTATCGAGAAAGAATAAACTAGTTTTAATCAAGAAAGGGCTTGTATCGCTGAAGTTTCTCGGAAAGAATTTCTACGGGAAATTAACAAACAAGCAGATAAGTCACAGTAAGAATTACTAGGTGAGTTTTTTTAGGTGAAAATCTAAACAATTAGCCACCTATGCTGTGTCCACTGCAAGAAAGAACCCTGAACTTTAGCGAAATAAACCCTCAAGCTTATCGCTAAGCCATCGAAGGACACTAGGTAAGCCTTGAATACAATGTTATTAATAAATTTCGAGATTTTGTTAAGATATTAAACAGTAACCGTACACTTTCAGTACTATAAATAATAATTGAAAATTAATACATAATATAGTTCACAAATTTCCTAGTACCAATTTATCAAATACAATCTAAGTTGCAGTGAAATACATAAATCACACTTTTATACTAATACCAAAACCAAATCGACTACTTGTTATATTTACATACCAACAAAACTTTCCGTCGACTACTTGTTATATTTACATACCAACAAAACGTTCCGTCGACTACTTGTTATATTTACATACCAAGAAAACGTTCCGTCGACTACTTGTTATATTTACATACCAACAAAACTTTCCGTCGACTACTTGTTATATTTACATACCAACAAAACGTTCCGTCGACTACTTGTTATATTTACATACCAACAAAACGTTCCGTCGACTACTTGTTATATTTACATACCAACAAAACGTTCCGTCGACTACTTGTTATATTTACATACCAACAAAACTTTCCGTCGACTACTTGTTATATTTACATACCAACAAAACGTTCCGTCGACTACTTGTTATATTTACATACCAACAAAACGTTCCGTCGACTACTTGTTATATTTACATACCAACAAAACTTTCCGTCGACTACTTGTTATATTTACATACCAACAAAACTTTCCGTCGACTACTTGTTATATTTACATACCAACAAAACTTTCCGTCGACTACTTGTTATATTTACATACCAACAAAACGTTCCGATAATATGATTCACAATGCACATAGTAATCGAATATGTAACGTTTTGTTTTGTACACAAAAGAAATAGACGGTATTTCTCAGAGATCCGCGGTCTAGAAATGGTGTTTATCACTGTGTTGATGCTACATTCGAATAGTATGGGTGCAACGTTTTATACACCGCAGTAATCATTGCAATAGTGTAATAATAACTGATATCAAGAGAAGTTTGAGATATAAATCGAATGTTGAAGGAATGTTTTAACCATGTTGTTTGGTTAGCTAAACACTGTCTTTATCAGTTTCTATAATTTTCATTGACATGTAGTTATCACAAATGACCAAACACAATGTTTTAAAGAAACATCATTAGTCCTCACTTATAGAGTTGTTCATATAAAGTTCGTTTTTACGATAAATGTGCAAGTTTACATGATATCTCATTCAGAATCAATGCCTACTTCAAAAATTACAATATAAGCACAAACTAACAAGAAAATAGCAATGAACAACAAACTAAAATACAAGATAAAAAGTCACACAGTTGTGATGCAATTAAATTGAAATAAAAACAATTATACCACATACATTTTTTGTTTGTTTTAGAGCAAAGCTACCTTCATCTATCTGCTGTGTCCATTGCAGGTAATCGAACGCCAGAATTTAGCACCGTAAGTCCCTAGACTTACCGTTGCCTTTCTGTGGGACTGTACCACATACCGATAGTAAATGATAAGTAGGTTTGAACATTAAAAGTGTTTATTATGTATTATTTGTTGATGATGTTAGAAAAACGTGCAAGTTCAAGAAATGAAATTAACACAAAAGTATAATAACTTATAATCCGAGCGCTTCTATAAGGTTCACCATTCACAACTTGTTTATGGCGAAGTTTTTCCCTTTTTGATTTCAATATAATGTACAATAAACTCAGAATATTTTTACAAATCACGTGAACAAAGGTAACATTAGCAATATAACGTTGTTGTAAAGCCATGCAGCGAAACCTAATGAATCAATGAATGGAGGGTGGTGAACGTCTTTTAGCAAAGGATCCCCACACAACAAACTTTAAATCATAATCGTTTTTAATTTTGATGTTAATGCTTCATCAATACCTCGTCAGTTGTAACGTGCATCTTTATTCATTAATATCTCGTTAGTTGTAACGTGCATCTTTATTCATTAATATCTCGTCAGTTGTAACGTGCATCTTTTTTCATTAATACGCCTCCCAGTGGCACAGCGGCATGTCTGCTGACTTACAACGCTCGAATCCGGGTTTCGATACCCGAGGTGGGCAGAGCACAGATAGCCCATTGTGTAGCTTTATGCTTAATTACAAACAAATATTCATTAATACCTCGTCACTTGTAACGTGCATCTTTATTCATTAATATCTCGTCACTTGTAACGTGCATCTTTATTCATTAATATCTCGTCAGTTATAACGTGCATCTTTATTCATTAATATCTCGTCAGTTATAACGTGCATCTTTGTGAAGAACATATGTTAATCCTTTTAGTTTCTTCTTTATTCAGCATTCTGGGTTTACCGAAATCATTGACAGTTTGAGTTTCTAATATGTACTTGTAATGGCCAGTTTGTGTTATCGACATATTTCTTCTAGCAGCCATATTTCATACAGAAAACAGTACATCAGCACCGAAACAGGACCATATCCTAGTTCGAGAACCAAGCCTACAGATTAAACCTCGTTTATTTTGTCTTTATGCGATTAATACACACACATATATGTAACATTAATCTTCACGGCGTCTCCCACTTTTGCATGTATAGTGGGAGATTTGGTAAGATCGCAAAGTTCTGTAAACGTCTAGATTGGCTCAGTGATAATATTTTCTCTATATATACGATTTAGCAATTCAAAGACCAACTATGTGGACTACGAGCTATGCTCAAGAAAAAAAGGTTGATATCAACATTCATTTCAGCTGCAATAAATTTTCTCGTCACCACTTTGGGCTGCATGATTAGGTAGTTAATACACTGCACGTGTTCGTATCGTAACTCATTTCCTCTTGTTCAACCAGCTCAAGCAAACTCAAACATTTGTTCTGAAGAACGGAGTTCTATCTTAGCACTAAATCAAAGTTTCGTGAATCACGGTCTACTCTGACCTAATCGGATTTCAACGCCGCCTGGCGATAAAAGTCATAGATAAATACGCCCAATTCAGGATAAAATCGTCACTAAAAGATAACCATAGAAATGAAAACCTGTTTGAAAATTTTCAGTAAATCTGTACGTTTTTGTCTCTAGGTTAAAGTAATTTTATTTCTTGAAATAGTTATATATTCTAAAAATTCTGCTTCCATGCATCGTTTCTTTAGTTCCCTAGGCTACTCATTAACGCTGATAGTTAAAATGTAGACTAAAACCTCTCATCATTACACTTAACTTTCCAAACGATATAACTTTCTAATTGACCCTTCTGATTACCTGTATACGAAAGATGCACATTTTCTACCAGGCTTTAGGTATTATATAAACTATCACTAAAATGACTGAAAAGTTATATTGCGTTTAGTATTTAATGCTGTGTATAGAATTGAGTTTTCTCAGGAAATTGGCTAATTCATTTTAATGAGATTTGGTGGAAAGGTTGAGCATCAGTAAGAGATTGGTATAATTGTAAAGGATACAAGAAAAATAGCCTACACACTTGAGAAGACGAGTTAACAAAGAGCATGCAAACGCTAGGTTTTGGTTTTGCAGCAGAATTTGTGCTGTATTTGATATTTTCGTTAAGATAGAAAGCTTCATTTGAGATATCATAGCTGGCATTAGTATAGATAACTTTTACCGTGAAACTAGAAGAAGATTCAAACTATCGCTACATAGAAAACAAATAACGTCAAATAAATAACAAAGTACCACCCAAATCAAAACCTAAAGCCGTAGCGTGAACTAACTTTAAGAGAACCACAGAAAACAATGAACGTTTTAAGACAACAATGTTGAGCTAACTTCAAGAAAACCACTATTAACAATTAATGTTTTAAAACAAATGCGCGAGTCAGCTTCAACAAAACCTCTATTAAAATATATTGTTTCGAGACAACAGAACCATTGTTAACAATGAATGTTAAGACAAATGTTAAAAACAAACTTCAACTGTTAAAGAGTGTATGTTTAGGCCAGCTGTTGATACCTAGCTTCAACGGAGCTATAGTGACTGAGAAAAGTGAACATTTTAAAAATATTAAGACACACAGCTAAATCAAAGTATATTCAGCTACTTATTTTTCGTAAGTGGAAACACGAGCAAGTTCGATAAACTTTATCTTTCCTATATTTAATCGACCCTGATAATCAGTAAACATTTCACTAGTTCTTTTCTTTTATTTATACTATAATCGCTTTTGGTTCTTAATTTTAGGTAATTACAAACCAAAGCTATAAATTAAACTTTCTAAACAAATCTAGCATGTTAATGCTAATATATATATACGTTATTTTAAAACTTTAAACTTACAATAGGAAGCATAGCTTGGTCCTTAACCACGTGTAACCATCCAAAGCAGAGGAAGGGTCTTTAGGGCCTCTTTCCAAAAAGCAAAAAAAATTAAAAAAAATCTGTGTTCAGACTGTCGTAGGCAGTTTATAAAGGATCGGTTGGTTTGTTGCATTGTGTTAATTTGTTTTTATATTTCTGCTTCAAAATGTTCTATGGTCAATGGCTGCGAACTGTCATCGTTGATGTATAAATTAAAAAAAAATCGTTTAATATTTGAAAAGCAACAAAAATTACGGATTCATTCTCTTTTAGGAAATATGTACTACGTAATTTGGTTATTATAACTGATTTTCAAAATTTGTAATTGCCCGTTTTTTCGTATTTTTTAGCTATATATATATAATCTGATTATCAAACCAAATCGGAGATGGATAAATAATGTTCTCGCAAAAAAATCGAAGGATGAACTTCAACACTTTTTAAACAAACGAAAGAAAAGGGTGCGTAACCGTCTTCGTTCTGGGTATAGGGATCTACGTACCCGACGATGTTCTCTGTGTTACAGTAAATACAATTTTACTGTATTGACCAAAACACAGTTTAGATAACTAGAATAAATTGAATCAAAGCATTATAATCCTAAGAAATATACAAACCCTACAGTCGTTATAGATGCTATAGAAAATGATTAAATGATTCTTGAGTATTCTAAGAACTGCAGTAGAAAAGAAAGGACAATGGACGGCTTAAAAAACAAGAAGAAGAACTGATAAGTTGCTGGATATGAAATAAACCATATAAAAGGAAGAAAATAGTTTTATTTTATGGTTGAATAAACTAGTACATATTACAAGACAGGATCTGAGTAAAAGATAAAACTAGGTGGAATAGTTTTAGGTGACAAAGGAAGTTTGAGCAGAGTAATTTTGGTGGACATGGAGAGAGAAAGAGAAACTGCATGAGACTTAATTTAACGAGGAATGAGATTATCATAGTTCGTACGTAACAAGATAAGATCTTTCTGGGTAAAAAAACTAAAATTCTGTTTACAACAAACGTGACTATTGTATTCATTACACAACACGGTATTATATGTTTTATTACTGATCAACATACTTCCATCTTGGGAACAAATCATGAGACTCAGTATAAAACAAGAGACTATTGTATTCATTACACAACACGGTATTATATGTTTTATTACTGATCAACATACTTCCATCTTGGGAACAAATCATGAGACTCAGT
>NW_013666197.1:106776-109992 GCF_000517525.1 Limulus polyphemus | reverse complement strand
GAATAAACTACAAGTTTCTTGTACCGGTTAAGTAATTTATAAAGAAAAACAAACTGAAAAAACACAAGTTCTTTGTTCCGGTTAAGTAATTTATAAAGAAAAACAAACTGAACAAACTATAAGTTCCTTGTACCGGTTAAGTAATTTATAAAGAAAAACAAACTGAACAAACTACAAGCTCCTTGTACCGGTTAAGCAATTTATAAAGAAAAACAAACTTATGTCATAGTCAGCACAGAATCTAAGTAGAAGTTGAGAGTGTCATCATAAGGATATGTCATAGTCAGCACAGAATCTAAGTAGAAGTTGAGAGTGTCATCATATGGATATGTCATAGTCAGCACAGAATCTAAGTAGAAGTTGAGAGTGTCATCATATGCAGTTACAAATATACAAACTATATAAAAAATGAAAATAACTGGGAAATGAGTGTAGCTTATGTAATACATGAGACTATATAGAGTTTGCACCTCTTACTTTCAGCCTATAAAACGTCAAACTATGTGGAAAATTAGACTTATATGCTAAATAGAGGCCCAAATTATCATTGTTAATGCAATACAGTATTCAGAAATACCATGCCCAATAAAACACTAAAAGGTAATGGTTTTGATTATAAAGCACATAATGAGATAATTTCTAAAATCGTTTATCTTTCCCATAGAACTGCCTGATAGTTAGGACGCTCGACTAGCAATCTATGGGTCACGGGTTCGAATCTCCTCACCAAAGATGTTTGCCCTTTTCAGCTGTAGGAGCGTTATAAAGTGATAGTCAATCCCACTTTCTTCGTTCATAAAAGAGCAGCCAAAGAGTTGGCGATGGGTGGTGTTCCACTGGTTCTCAAACTTTAATAACCCGGGGACCCCCCTTTTAATGTAAAAATTTGTCGCGGACCCCCAAACCTGTCGGTTTTTTGTTTGGAAAATAAAAATATATATGAAAAATTGTATTCCAAAATTAAATGTTTTAATTCATAGAAATTTAATTTTATAAATATTTTATATTCTATGAATCATATTTTTCAATATTTTTCTCAAATTTCGGACATGACTCGCGGATCCCCTGGAGTGCCTTCACGCTGTTCTAGTTGATCATTTCTAATTGAGGAACAGCTAACGCAGACAGCCCTCGAGTAGCTTTGCGTGAAATTCAACAGACAAACAAACGTTTTCACATTGATTAGTAAAGTAACTTTATTAAACTTTAAATAAAACGTCTTAAACCTGTTTACGTTAGGCTCAATTCATGAGAGCATACAGAACACAGATGTGATACATCATGATCTTTGCGCTAAAACAAACAAACTTGATTCCTTTTAATCATATGGTGTATAAGACGCAAACATTGTGTTTCGAATATTCGAATATCGCCATAAAAGGACTACCTGCACTAATTTTGAACTAAAAGACCAGAGGAAAGGCAGCTAGTCAACAGTGCCCACTACCGACTCATAGGCTACTCTAAACGAAAAGTGGAATTCGTATAAAATACCCACGGCCCCAAATGGCGGAACGCGAATTTGCGGCAACGGGACGCGAACCTTAGAATCATGCGTAACATAAAACAACTTTTTTACATTTCACTACCTTGATATTAATCAAACATACATAACAGTAACATTTTAATTATTATATAGGTATAGATTAAAATCTTTAACTGTTAGCTTTGTCTTTAGGTTTGTTATGAATTTCGCGCAACGCTACACGAGGGTTATCTGCGCTAGCCGTCCCTAATTTAGCAGTGTAAAACTAAAGACTAGTCATGACCACCCACCGACCACTTTTGGGCTACTCTTTTACCAATGAATAGTGGGATTGACCGCCCCCACTGCTGAAAGGGCGAGCATGTTTGGTGTGATGGGGATTCGAACCTGCGACCCGTAGATTGCGATTCGAGCATACCTGGACATATTTTTGCTTGTTATTTATACTATTTTAATTGCCCTTGCGGTATTAAATATGTATCTTTCCTATACTTCTCTCCTTTTCAATATCCCAGAAAATTTCTCCTTTTTCATAACACTTTGTTTTCTCAGAAGCTTTTGTCATAAGTTTAGACTATTTTAAAATGATTAATGAAAACGAAATATTTGTATAATTCAACGTTAAAAATAATTGTTTGTTGTTAAGTGCAACGCTACACAATGGGATATCTGTGATGTGCCCACAGCGAGTATCGAAACCCTCAGACATATCGTTGCGCCTCTGGAAGGGAAATAAAAGAATGGAACCTACTATAGTTACAATAAATATAACAAAGTATTGGCTTAACCGGTACAAGGAACTTATAGTTTGTTCAGTTTGTTTTTCTTTATAAATTGCTTAACCGGTACAAGGAACTCGTTCCATATGATGACACTCTCAACTTCTACTTAGATTCTGTGCTGACATGACATATCCATATGATGACACTCTCAACTTCTACTTAGATTCTGTGCTGACTATGACATATCCATATGATGACACTCTCAACTTCTACTTAGATTCTGTGCTGACTATGACATATCCTTATGATGACACCCTCAACTTCTACTTAGATTCTGTGCTGACTATGACATATCCTTATGATGACACTCTCAACTTCTACTTAGATTCTGTGCTGACTATGACATATCCATATGATGACACTCTCAACTTCTACTTAGATTCTGTGCTGAATATGAAATACCCAGCTTTAATTTAATGTTTTACTATGACAGTGCAGATTTAAAATTGTCTTTTGAAGACGTGATAGTTAAATTGTTTAAAATAAATATAGTAGTTTCTTGCATGGGCGTCTTCAGGGGGTAAGGGGCACTTATGTATATTAATTTTTTATTCACTTCACAATTTCATACTACTTTGCCCACCCTTGGAAAAATTTCTGCGGATGCCCATGGTTTCTTGTTTTGCATTTCTGAGTAAATACATTAGTCTCTTGTTTTATACTGAGTCTCATGTTTTGTTCCCAAGATGGAAGTATGTTGATCGGTAATAAAACATATAATACCGTGTTGTGTAATGAATACAATAGTCTCTTGTTTTATACTGAGTCTCATGATTTGTTCCCAAGATGGAAGTATGTTGATCGGTAATAAAACATATAATACCGTGTTGTGTAATGAATACAATAGTCTCTTGTTTTATACTGAGTCTCATGTTTTGTTCCCAAGATGGAAGTATGTTGATCGGTAATAAAACATATAATACCGTGTTGTGTAATGAATACAATAGT
>NW_013666197.1:97958-106493 GCF_000517525.1 Limulus polyphemus | reverse complement strand
ATAAATTGCTTAACCGGTACAAAGAACTTGTGATTTGTTCAGTTTGTTTTTCTTTATAAATTGCTTAACCGGTACAAAGAACTTGTGATTTGTTCAGTTTGTTTTTCTTTATAAAGTACTTAACCGGTACAAAGAACTTGTGTTTTTTCAGTTTGTTTTTCTTTATAAATTACTTAACCGGTACAAGAAACTTGTAGTTTGTTCAGTTTGTTTTTCTTTATAAATTGCTTAACCGGTACAAAGAACTTGTGGTTTGTTCAGTTTGTTTTTCTTTATAAATTACTTAACCAGTACAAAGAACTTGTAGTTTGTTCAGTTTGTTTTTCTTTATAAATTGCTTAACCGGTACAAAGAACTTGTAGTTTGTTCAGTTTGTTTTTCTTTATAAATTACTTAACCGGTACAAGGAACTTGTAGTTTGTTCAGTTTGTTTTTCTTTATAAATTGCTTAACCGGTACAAAGAACTTGTAGTTTGTTTTTCTTTATAAATTACTTAACCGGTACAAGGAACTTGTAGTTTGTTCAGTTTGTTTTTCTTTATAAATTACTTACCCGGTACAAGGAACTTGTAGTTTATTCAGTTTGTTTTCCTTTATAAATTGCTTAACCGGATAAAGAGAAAAAAATTTATTGAAATATATAAAATTACATTTACATTTTTTTGGTGTTGAATAACAGAAATTTAGGATAGGTTAGGTTAGGTTAGGTTAAGTCAAAATTTAGAAGATTTGATTAGGCCAATACCGATAAGTCACACCTTTCCCTGAAAAATCATTTATATTTTCTATAATATTGATAATGATAATTTTTATAATGATTTACTTTTAACCTTCTAAACACAAGTAAACAGAAACAAAGCATAAAATAAAATTTACTGTTCTAGAATAAGATCAACCTGGCTCTTCTCTAATAACCAAAATTTTCTAGTGACAAAATTATTTCAAGGCTTACCACGATCTAAAGTAAAATATTCAATTCAGTATATTCAGAAGTTTTTGTTTTCAAGAGTACATTGAAAGACATAAAATCAAATACTACCACGTTGATTAAATTAAGACTGAGGGTAGGAAGGAATTTAAATACAATGCAGAAATATATATAAAAAAAATATTAAAGGGTAATAGGTTAGTGACAGCATATCTCTTTCGACAAGAATAAAACCCCTAGGTGAATATGTTATGTTTACTATTTACTTTTCCGGTAATCATTTCATACATAACACATCACTTCAAAAACTTAGCGAAGCTGAAAGTAGTTCGTCTGTTGTATTTTGATAAATAAATTAAAACCAAAGATGATTTTTTAGAAATATATTAAACGCATATTTCTGGTCAATAAATAAAATAAGAAAGAAAAAACTTGTTATTTATCGGTTATAAAGTGGATGTCAAACAAGGTTAATACAGCAAGGAATAGTAATAAAGAAACGACAACTGTCAGGACTTGTTATGTATGTGGATGTATAAATTATTTCTTACTTTCACAGGAGTTTCTAGTGAGTACTTGCTAGAACAGTGGGTTCGTCTATTCTGCTGTCTATAACTCGAAATCTGATCACCAGATAGCTATAGTTTTTGTTAGATGAGGTAGCGAGATGACTGAAAAGATATTGTACAAACTAATTCTCACAAGAATGCGCAATAGCTCAACCTGCATGTCGATAGTTATATAAAAACAGCAACCAACATGTAAGAGATATTCTGCCATTTGGAATTATCCCTGGAGGTTAATCAGTGAAAATTAAAATTGTTCTTTTACATCATTACTACAGCCATGGTCATAAGGCTGGTGCAACATTAATGTCATATCGACGTGAAAGCTTCGATAAGGAGAGGACCATGCAGAAAATGAAGCTCACTTTATGAGAAGTTAAAAACAAATTTGATGTTCAGTTGTTGATATAACTTGGAATATATTATCATTTCTACATTTTCGAGAAAAATAATTTGAATGAATCGGTCTTCATGCTAGATGGAGCCGTACCCCACATACCAAAATATCACTAGGATATGCTTTCTGAGATCGAGAAATAAAATTTTTTTTCACACATTTGACTAGCAAAGTCACTCCTTGTAGATATTTTGCAGTGGGGACCACCTCAAGCCTTTTATTTACCGCCCGCAACCTTGACAGGCCTGAGATATATCAATAAGACACTAGAAAGTAAAACTTGGCCCAGCATGGCCAGGTGGTTAGAGCGCTTGATTATCAACCCAATTTGAGAGGCGCGGGTTCGAATCCCCACCCCACCAAATATGCTCACCCTTTCAGCCGTGGGGGCGTTATAATGTGACGATAATCAATTTGTTGATAAAAGAATCGCCCAAAAGTTGGCGGTGGTTGGCTGTATTCCCTCTAGTCTTTCACTGCTAGATTAGGAACGGTTAGCACAGATAGCTCTCGTGTAGTTTTGCGCAACATTAAAAAAAAAAACTTTTAATTTGTGGGCAGTATTATCCCGCTGTATATCATATTTTCTCACGAAACAATATTGGACGTGAATGGATATGTAAATTTAGGGATTAACGCCATCTGGCGATAATATGTTTTTACATTAAGGTCGTCTTTCCCATCGTCTATCAAAAATCGCAACTCTCTGTTTATTTGTTTTCGAATTGTGGACGTTAAGCTTACTAACTTAATACATAACCCTGTATATTTGGGTGTTAGACAACATTTTCAAGGATACCGTTCCAGGTACAGTAAAGCTTGAATAGTTAAAAAAAAAGGAACATGTCAATTTATCTTATGAAGAGAATAAAGAACGTTGTTGATTGTGGGTGTTGAGAAGCGCGTATGATATAACTCAATATAAATTGGAAATGATAGTTGTGCAAAGTGATGCAGCAGTTGATAAGAAAACATTGTGTGCAGTTTGCAGAATTCAATAGAAAAAAAACCGGAAATTTTTCAAACACGAGGAAGGAAATGTGACTGCTTTTTAAGTGTTGGTTAGACCCTTTATCACGTGTATTCCACTTGAAATATCTTGGGCTAAGACTTTACACGTCCCTTGGACTAACTGTGTGGTGACTGGTCGTACAAGTTAACTATAAAATGCTAAAGATCAAATAAAAATAATAATTCAAACCTTTAGTTGTTAACAAAACCTGTAAAAATTTAGCAATAGCGATAGCAACAGATAAACTCAAGCAAACATCTAACAAATAGCTATTTCTAACTTTATGAGATCTTATATCATACCTATATACAGGTTAATTCAATATGTATAGAATATAGACTAACAAAACAGCTTGTGATTTACCGAAAGCATTAGTCACAGCCATGAACGACTGGGATCATTCAAGTGTTGGGCTTTCTATCCTGTAATCAGTCGATCATGTGAAAAGTAAGGGGTGTTAAAACAACGCTTTTAAAAAGAAACTACATGATTTTCTTGTACAACGTTTTGTATGATTTCTTCCATTTGTTTTCAGTTTATGAAATAAATCATTTGCAAACTTAAACGAATATTTAAAAACATCGTGCTACCTGGGTTTGGTTGGGTTTTAAATAGGTTCAAAAATATATGTAAATTATCATATATGTTTCATCATTACATAAGAATACTTATGGAAATTAATGATCGTTTGTTTGTTTGTTTGTTTGTTATGAATTTCGCGCAAAGCAATACGAGGGCTATCTGCGCTAGCCGTCCCTAATTTAGCAGTGTAAGATTAGAGGGAAGGCAGCTAGTCATCACCACCCACCGTCAACCCTTGGTCTACTCTTTTACCAACGAATAGTGGGACTGACCGTCACATTATAACGCCCCCACGGCTGAAAGGGCGAGCATGTTTGGTGTGACGGGGATTCGAACCCGCGACCCGCAGATTGCGAGTCGAGCGCCCTAACCACCTGGCCATGCCGGGCCATTAATGATCGACCAACGGTCTTTTCACCTATGTAGTATATGTTGGGTTTAACCACAATCCTAGCTCAAACGAAAAATGCTTTATTTTAAACACGATGTTTAATTCATAACATTTTGTAAATGAGATTTTTCGATTGAAAAATACAAAATAGTATTATTTACTCAATTAAATTAAAATAATATTGCAAATGGAATGGATGTTATATCAAAATCACTGCTTATTACACTAAAAATGTGCATTGTTTCCAATAATAGTAGATGTTTCCAAACAAAACAGGAGTTCGGATATGATTTTTCTGTGATTATTTTGAAACTGTTATTTATTTTGTAAAAATTAACATAATAGTTTGAACAGTGCACAGGACTAGAAAACAAAATAATTTATTTGAAAAACATTTACCGAGTACCAGTGATTGAAAGAAGAGCTGAGTGTCACGTTACCAACTAGCAGTGACTGAAAGAAGAGCTGAGTGTCACGTTACCAACTAGCAGTGACTGAAAGAAGAGCTGAGTGTCACGTTACCAACTAGCAGTGACTGAAAGAAGAGCTGAGTGTCACGTTACCAACTAGCAGTGATTGAAAGAAGAGTTGAATATCATCTTACCGACTAGCGGTGAGTTAAAAAAAAAGAGTTGAGTGCTGACACTTAACTCTTATTTAAATTACTGCTAGTCGGTAACATGACACTTAACTCTTATTCAAATTACTGCTAGTCGGTAACATGACACTTAACTCTTATTTAAATTACTGTTAGTCGGTAACATGACACTTAACTCTTATTTAAATTACTGCTAGTCGGTAACATGACACTTAACTCTTATTCAAATTACTGCTAGTCGGTAACATGACACTTAACTCTTATTTAAATTACTGTTAGTCGGTAACATATGTTACCGACTAGCAGTAATTTAAATAAGAGTTGACTGTTATATTACCAAATAAAAGTTTTTATCTATATATAAATGATCACCTGAACATCATAATGACAATTATTTTTCAACAATTGTTATTTTATAGACATGTGTAGAATAACATATGACTGTTGTACCGCTAACTACTATCTTTAATATATGTGTTTTTTAAAAAACCTGACTATCATACTACCAATATTATATTATAAACATCCTTGGAAGAACGTTTGGCTGTCATATTATGATAATAATTATATTTTCATATACATGTCTGGAAGTCTATCATTATACATCCATGTCGTAGAAAGAACCTGTCACTTTATCATTTATTAAGTTTATGGTATCCTCATACGTGCTTCATTAAAAACCTATTATTTTTACATACATGCCTGGAAGGTCACTGACTAACATACTGTTAATACATTTCTATTATATCTTAATGAAAGCAATAACAGGTAGAAGACTAAGTCAACCAATTATTACGCGAAGTTGATTAATTTCTCCTAAATTGTTTATGTTTCTCATTTCAAAATGTTTTTGTCAGAAAGTATTTTTGTTAATTTTGTGCAGTAATGGGCAACTGCCGTCTTTCTATATACAAAAGACACTATTCAATATCAGTAATATCACCAAATGGTATTAATTCTCTAATATCCAAAGGTGGTGATTATCGACCAAGAAAAAGTTGTACTATTTACTTATGGTCTGGTTAAGTTTAGAGAGGTTGTAAAGATATTTTTTTCTTAAAAGCATTTATTCTATTTGTGTTGTAAGGTAACATCTGCCATTTCAGATACAACGTAAAACTAGCATTTGTTACCTTGACAACGTCCAACCTTATAGGGAGACCTCTACAGTAAAAAGAACATTATGCTGAGCTTGCTGTTATTGGAGTTTGATTTAGTTTTTTCTTTCTGAAACTTTTTGGTGAGCCAGATTAGTTTCAGATAAACTTAGTGCAACTACATGAAAATGTAAATTCCGACACAAAAGCAAACAGTCATAAAACGTGTCACATCAGACAATTTTTTATATTTTGAAGAGCCAGTTCCGATCAGATTATACAGGCTGAATTTGTGATGAAAATGTTACAGCCCAATTTACGAAAAAAGGACAATTTTAGCTTCGATTATTTGTCTTACAACAAGTCACCAAACAAGTTGAACTAAATTATGTATGGTCAAAAGAGATTTCATTACTTGACATCTTGATTTTTCCAAGAGATTAGTTACCTGAATGTCAAGTTACATTGAATTAAGAAGAGTGTCAAATCTAATTACGCTCCATAGATAATACAATCGTTATTGGTTCGGTTGACATGCTTTTTTAGTGTTAAAGGCTAGAAAATAAATAAGAGTAGATTAAGAAATGAATGTTTAAATAGAAATAGGAGATAAAATTATACAGGCAGTTTTTCAACTTTAAACACAGCTGCATTGCGCTTAAAATTAATAAGGGTCCTTTTCAACATGGTGTTATTAGCTTAGAACGCCACGTGTCAAGGTGAAGTTTAGATGTAATTCGGTCCATGGCCTTTTCCAAGCAACAGGTACACATTTCTACGTTTTTTTTTAAACATTGATTTAATGTAACTTTAGTATTTGTACTTTCCCCTAATCTACTACTGGTTGTGTTTATTTCATCTGCAATAACACGTTTTGTTTCGTTAAAACAATGTGGTGAATTTTCAAAGAAAATCATGAATGTCACCGAACTGCACAGACATGTTTTAAGAAACGCATTTAACACGTAGAAATGTGAGAGCAGCTGTTCCATGAAGGTTCGCTTTCTTTCATATTTTGTTGATCGCGTGGCAAGGGTTAAAAGCGAATCGGAAAACATATTTGTTATGGTATGTTAAGTTTGTGATAATGATTTTTCTGACTTTTCACTTATATATACAGCTAATAAGTAAGAAACGACCCTAGGCTGTCATTTTCATCTCCAAATATCTGTCTTTGATTGATCAAGAAATCCATGCCGCGTTGTTGGTGTTTTTTTTTCGTTTTTTAAGGAAGAAAAGAGTTACGTACTCATCTTTGTCTTTGTGGATTTTCACAAAGTATCAAAAATATTCGGCTGAAATATTTTTGAGCTAATAATACAATACTATTAATATGTTGTTCTTTCTTATTTCAGGACATAAATGCAAATAACGTCATATTTTACATTTGAATATATGTTAAAAACTACTGTTACACTTGCAACTCTGATTTGATGCAACTTTATGATTGCAAAATGTTTTGTAATTCTTTATGAAATTGCCCAGCAGTAGCACAGCGGCATGTCTGCGGACTTACAACGCTAGAAACCGGGTTTCGATATTCTATATCCCATTGTGTAACTTTGTGCTTAATTACAAATAAACGTTAAATATTAATGATAGACGGATATTTTCCTATTTCTTCTTCTACTGTTGTCCCCTCCAGGTGGCTCAGCAGTTAGCTTGAGAGCTTACAGTGTTAAAATTCGAGATTCGATCCCTGTGGTGGGTACAACACAGAAAGAATATTGTATAGCTTTGTGCTCGAAAACCAACAAAAACATACTGCCAAGTTTTGAGTTGCTTATGTTATTTATCTGTAATGATCAGGCATTCTTTTTTAAAACACAACATAAATTGTTTTTGTTAGGTATCATTACAATTATCTCCTTTTATTTCAGTTTGAGTATGAAAAACGTATTAAATTTGTTGTTGCGTTTTGAACTTTCGCAAAAACCAACACAAGAGCTATTTGAGTACAGATGATCCTAAGTTTGAACTGATAGAGGTAAGGCAATTAGTCAATAACAGCCACCACCAATTCTTGCGCTACTCTTGTCTCACTGAATACTGGGCTTTTCACTCATATGTGCATCCACAACCTCAAGGTGCAGAGGGTGTTTTTGCAACAATGGAATGTGAACCATAAACCTTCGAATTCACAGTCTGGGAAGCTAACCACTTATGAAATTGACTTTGAATTTACCACGTTATGAAGAACACATAAAGCCTAGTTATTATTATTAACTTGTATTTATTTTTGCCACATAGCAGCACTTTTGTTTGTTTGTTGTTAAGAGCAAAACTACACAATGGGCTATCTATGCTCTGCCCATTTCGGGTATCGAAACGCGATTTTTAGGTATTTTGACTAATCCTTCATCTATGTCATTGATGTAAATTAAAAAGAGCAAAGTTCCTAGTACTGAGTCTTGAGTACCCCATTTATGACATTAATCCAGTTTGACTGAACTCCATTTGTAAAGACCCTCTACTTTCTTCCATCCAGGCATAACATGTGACAATCTGTCACAATTGACTATCCATTACTATTCAGCGGACTAACTGGTTATTTAATTAGTTGTGAATTTCTTTCCCTCACTTTGGCGAGAAAAATATAAAGAGCATTTCATGGAATCTTTTGTCTCTTATCTTCCAGCCCAACTGATGAGTTCTGGTATTGAACGAAAAGCATACAGGGCGGTGACATGCGGGACACAAAATATGGATCTAAAATGCTATGTTTTATTCACCTCTGATTTCGAATCGTAATGAACAACTTAGGGGAAAGTGGGGAGAAAAATATCACAATTTTTAGGCTTTGTGATTTTCCAATATTTCTCCGAATTTCGGGGTTGAAACCGTTACATTTAGATAATACGATGAAGACCAGGTATCTCTTCATTAAAAAAACATACTGCAGATTCTATTGTGACAATTATTTGACGTTCACCACCACGCATGTCATTTCCACTCCCGCATGGC
>NW_013666197.1:93030-97937 GCF_000517525.1 Limulus polyphemus | reverse complement strand
CCGTCACACCAAACATACTCGCCCTTTCAGCCGTGGGGGCGTTGTAATGTTACGGTCAATCCCACTATTCGTTGATAAAAGAATAGCCTAAGAGTGGGTGGGTATTGGTGACTAGTTGCCTTCTCTCTAGTCTTACACTGCTAAATTAGGGATGGCTAGCGCAGATAGCCTTCGTTTAGCTTTGCGCGAAATTCAAAAACAAACCCGTACAGCTAGAACTTAGCGAAAGTATTTTTGAGCTTCACTCACTGTGCTACTTAGTGAACTGTAATTTATAGTTTGAGATATATCATCATAATCATAAAAGCCAGGTGTCGATCGGTCACTCAGTCGGTCACGCTTGATTTCTCCGAATTTCGTGAGTTACATATTTTTCTTATAATTCTTCCTCTTTTCATTGCCAGTTCCAATTTTAGTTGAATTCAGTTGCTAACATAGTAATAACAAATAGCTCCTAAGTTTCGGCACTTTTTCTGCTATATAAAAGCCTGTCAAGGACTGAGTTTTTATACCAAAGATTTATTTATCAACGAGTGAAATTAATTTGCCGTTTGTTACGAAGAGAAGTTTTTTGAACGACGATCGAGTATTTACAGAAAATTTTATTTTAAGAGAACTATTGCAATAATGCGATTGATGTGATAAAAAATAACTGATCAATGAGAGCTGGGACAAGGATCGTTACTGGGAAGAGACACTCTTTAGTTAAAGTAGATATTACTCGTAATAGGCTTAGGTTTTCCGAAGCTTATTTTTCTTATGTCTATTTACGGGCGGTAAAGCTGTAAATACATATTGGAGGGTTCAATTTTGATAGGCTTTTGTTTCCCGTCATCTCTGACGGGTTTTATAATAGTATACAATAAATATGCTTTCTTCTGTGTGTGTGTGTGTGTGTGCGTATGGAAGTGGCACACACTAAATGAAAACAAAAATAATGAACTCGTGTTTATGTCAAGAATATGCGGTCAATCGTTCGAATTCCAAATGAGTAAAGATACGTTTTATGAAGTCATCCTTTCGTTCACACTGTAAGGACATTAATAACATCTATATTAGAAAGTATTTTCAGTTTATGGATACATCGCTTTTAAATATATCTAAGTATTCGTGTTTCTCCACATACCTTATTAAACACATATAAAGAAGTAATAAAAGCAAAAAGAGAGTTAACTACAGGAGATTTTCTGGAAAATTTTAACCTCTCGTCTCAAGCACTACACATCACTAAAAATTAAATAAGTGCTATTATTTAATGTAATTATGAAAACAAAAAGGTAAATAACAAAAAAATATTTTACACATAAGGAAAAGTGTATTTCAAGGATTAAACACTCATACGGCAATGAGTGAAAAACTAAAACTACGACATCTAATCACTAAATAGGTAACAGCGGTTAAAACGATGTATTCTTCAAAACAAGACCTTGAAACGGTCAGCAGTTAGCTAGTAATTTCAGTTAATTACTTCCGGATTAACTGGAATATAACGTGTTTTGGGTGTGTTCCATTTTACATAGACTTATCTAAGTAAGTTCAAACAAACAAACCATAATATAGGTAATTATCATGGGAAAAATTTAGATTAAAATATTACTTAGAAAGTAAACATGCAGTAATGAGGATAACATATAAACATTAAAAATTCAATAAAAACACTAAACATACGTATCATACATACCCAATGGAATTTACATTTCTTAGAAAAGTAACACTGATTATACGTAAAGTTTAATTATTTTAGTCAGAATGTTCTGATAGACCACTTACTCAAGTCTTGATCCCTAGTAATTCGGCATTACGATTAAACTAAATTCAGGGTTCGATACCTAGACTGATAGACTACTTACTCAAGTTATGATCCCTAGTAATTCGGCATTACGATTAAACTAAATTAAGGGTTCGATACCTAGACTGATAGACCACTTACCCAAGTCTTGATCCCTAGTAATTCGGCATTACGATTAAACTAAATTCAGGGTTCGATACCTAGACTGATAGACCACTTACCCAAGTCTTGATCCCTAGTAATTCGGCATAACAATTAAGCTAAATTCAGGATTCGATACCTAGACCGATAGACCACTTACCCAAGTCTTGATCCCTAGTAATTCGGCATAACGATTAAGCTAAATTCAGGATTCGATTCCTAGACTGATAGACCACTTACCCAAGTCTTGATCCCTAGTAATTCGGCATTACGATTAAACTAAATTCAGGATTCGATACCTAGACTGATAGACCACTTACCCAAGTCTTGATCCCTAGTAATTCGGCATTACGATTAAGCTAAATTCAGGGTTCGATACCTAGACTGAACACAGCACCGATAGCTAATTATTCAGCTTTCTGCTTAATAGTGAAACAAACATAATTTCTCAATATATTTCACACAATGTACTTGCTTAGACATTTCTTTGTTTATAAGTGTAAGTTAGGAATACATAACAACTACTAGCAGGAAAGTTATTTCAAATGTACAGATTAATATATCAGATTTCATTTCTCACATATCGATTTTCACGATTTTAGCCTCCCATATATATAATTTCAAATATTGAAAAAAGAACAACATAATATCAACTGCATTACCCTCTAGAAAATTTAAAGTATTAAAAGAATCATATTTCAAAGTCTGTAATGTTTGAAGGTTAGTTATCTGGGAGAAATGAAAATGTCTATCTGCAATATACCGTTGAACTCAATCTGTCCTTACAGCTGAGCGGTATCATAACTGTGAGAGTCAGTTCCACTATTCGGTTAAAAGTAGCTGTATAGACGGCGGATGCTGCTGATTTGTTAGAACCCAACTCTTTGGTCAGAAGCTCTGAAGTACATACTATATACTAAATACTGCTGTCTTTAGCCTGGCCTTTTATCCCATGTTAGCTTAAGATACCGTTTAAGTTGAAACGGTGTCTTAGATCAGCTACCCAAGCCATCTTTATTCTGCAAAACATTGGCTATGACTTTCGAATAGTTTTCAAACTATCTCATTTTAAGTTAAAGAAAATTATTGCAGGAGCAAAGAAACAAATACAATTTAGAAACATGTTACAAAAATATTTGAAATGTATTTTTCGACACAAATAATGAACGTCGGCTGTCACCTTACGAGCTACTTTAGCCGGAGTTTGAACAACATGTCACAATACTAGTATAACAACCAAGTAGCAAGAGCTTAGTGTCACCATTCTGTTGAACTACGTGCGAAAATTAGAAATTCAAGATTAAAATAGTTAAACTTTGTTTAACGCGCACCCTACCTATACACCCACAACAACAACAACAACAACAACAACAAAAAATCATGTCAAAATAATCCGCTCTTCTCCTCCCCTAGACCACCTACATAATACAAATATGAGTGACACTTCGTGTTTGACTTTGGTCAGCGCTCTCCAGACAGCCTACCGGTTGTCATGGGAACGGATTATTCAGATGACTAACTTTTTGTAATCAGATTTTGCCATAGTTCCAGAGGGACATTCTCAATAACTAGTTTGTCAGGTCTACGTCTATATAAACTACGTCTGTGGTAGTAGACTAAACGTGTTTTTTTTTTCTCGACAGATTCTGGATAGACAACTCGCACTAGCATTACTTGTTAAGCCCTGAAAATAACTACGCACCTGTCCGTTAGGCGGAGTTTATGAACGGAAACGGAGCAGCACATTCTAGACTGCTGATCTACAGTTTTCTCGAATGAAACCCAGCGAGCAGTTGTTTCAAATTGTCAAATCCATTGAGATGGTTGATTTTCATGATGTAAGTATTAATCAGTTTCATTAAGCATTAGTTTTCATCTTTAATAGACATAAGTACGTATATATTAAGTTAGTTTATGAAATTCAAAGGCTTTTGATGTACACCCTTCTTAATCATTAGATTTGAGTTCCGTTTAGCATACTAATCAATAAGGTTTAACGTACAGTTTGTCAACTCGTTTTCCTGCCTTATTCCTATTATAGTTCAACATGGAAGCTATAATTGACTTATTTTGAGCAATTAAAAATAGTATTTAATTGCTGAGAATAAACTGGGATTTCAGTAGTGTTTTAATTTTTTGTTGAGTTTTCATAAAACTCTTAACATTTTTACAACATTCTTGTGTGTTTACGTTAATATACCACCAGCTAACTTCTTCATTTATTATTGTATCAGATGTTTCCCCCTTTTAAACATTTCCAGTTAAAAATTCATGTTGCTAAAAGTGACCATTGTGTTTTGAAAGTGTCCTGGCTGTTAACACGTTCCAAAAAACAACAAAACCTTGCGACACGGTTCAGTAATCTTTCTTTTAACATTAACATATATATATATATGTTTAAAATTGATGATATTGCAGTACATGTTCTTAGGATTTAAATCATATTTATAGCGTTTTCACTTTATTTGAATATTTTAAAAGATAGTTTATATCAATGTAACTTTAAAATTCCACACAAAAATATTTAAATTTCGTGGTTCTTTTTCTGCGTTATTGGTTTTAATGGCTTACATCAACACTAAGATTTTTACACGTTATTTCCTATAAAGTAGATTTTTAAACATTAAACAATTTTTTGTTTCTTTCAGATTGCTGTATTATTGCAAATTAATTTCTCTTGAGAAATTTAGTTTTAAAAGTTGATACCTCATGAAATGTGGCATTGTTGTAAATTAGTGTGCTTTTAAATGTTTTATTGTTGCAAGTTAATTTCTATAGAAATACCGTATTACTGCAAGTTAGTGGATTTATGACTCTAGTTTTGTTGCAAGTTATTGTTTAATGGAAAGCTTTAGTTTGTAGTTAATACGTTTTGTTTCACTATGTTTTATTGAAAAATAAAAAAGGGATTGAAATAGACATAGCCAGGCATGGCCAGGTACTTAGGGTGCTCGACTCGCAATCTGCGGGTCGTGGG
>NW_013666197.1:88350-92030 GCF_000517525.1 Limulus polyphemus | reverse complement strand
CGTTTACTCCTCCACAAACATACGATGTGTACTTCTCCACAGATATAGTGTTTGCTCCTCCACAAATATACGATGTGTACTTCTCCAAAGATATATATTTAGAATTTATATTTGAATGAAATTTCTATTGTTTATGTAATTTAGTTTCGTCTATTATAATTTCATATCAGTGCCTTGTTTTTAAAAGTGATAATGTTGTCAATTTTGGGCAGAATGCAGTCTATTACACATTAATAAAACATAAAGACAATAATGTTAAAATTCCGTGAATTATTATCATTAAGTTATCTCTCTTTCTAATCCACAGATATGGCTAGACATGGAGGTTACTCTTCTTGGAGAAAACCAACTTGCTTTAGGTTCTAATCTGAATCTGAGAACTAATGCAATGGAAGCAGGGCTCCAAGTAGCAAAACATCAGATTCAAAAATCAACAGAGACTGTATCTCAGTTAACAAAGCTACCCCAACTGCCAGGAAAAAACTGTGATTCTCCTAATGTTGTTGATCTTAGTTATATGCAACTTTCGGCTGATAGTAATTACGGTCTTCAACAGCAGTATTCGAATAACCGTTGTATTCCGTCCAGGAGTCTTGCAGAAGTTGCCCACGAAATGAACTTGGTTAATTGCCAATATACACAGCAGCAACCACAACAACAGGTTTCTTCTGGACATATAAAGATGGTTGCTGAATGTAAAAGTCCTTCTTCAGAACTATTGTATTCCTACGGCCACATTTCCCCTCCTGCTTCACCAGAAAGGATCGTATTTCATGTGAAAAAACCAATTGGGATACAAAAACAAAACAGAACGAATCCAGTTTCGAACTGTGGCAATTTTAACAATTACTACGAACAATATGTCAGAAGCCAGCAAACAGGGAGAACTATTCAGCCCAGTTCTCCTCGGCTGGTTACTCCACCATCTTCCCCACACCTTACTGATGTCAATAATGGGGCTAAAGCAACTCAACCATTTTTGGTACCCATTGCACCAAAAACTCTAAAGAAAATGGTGAATAAAAATGATATAAGGAAAAAAACTTTCAGGCATTCCTGCTCATATATAGGCTGCGAAAAGACTTACACGAAGAGTTCTCACCTCAAGGCCCACGTTCGGACTCACACAGGAGAGAAACCTTACCAATGCACATGGAAAGGCTGTGGCTGGAAGTTTGCTCGATCAGACGAGCTCACTAGGCATTATCGTAAACACACAGGAGTTAGGCCTTTTAGATGTAGTTTGTGTGATCGCGCCTTTAGCCGCTCAGATCATCTAGCTCTCCACATAAAAAGGCACATGGTTTTGTGACTGCACATGCTGTATTATTATATACTATTTTTTATTCCATCGGTACTAATAAACACGATTAATTAAGCTTAACTCTACACGACTTTCTTTATCGGACTTTAGGTAGTTTGTTGTTAACATGTGTAAGCATTAGAAACAAAAACCTGGTAACATATTGTGATGTATCGGTCTTTCCCTGGATTATTATTTTTTTAGGATTATTACATGTCTCATAGATGTCTTGAATATTTCTTTTTCAGAGATTAAAAACAGTTTAAATATGGTACGCTCATTTGTACATTAGTTTCGAAATTTATCAAACCAGTGGGCTAAAGTTCCACTTTAAACTAAGCTGCATTATCATACACAGTCTGTTTCGGTACAAACTACACTGAGCATATCTTGCCCAATTCGTTAAGCATTGTGGCATTCCTACGGCATCCGTGTGATATCCACTATAATTAGAAATATGCCAAGGTTCAAGGACCTGGGTATGTACGTTAACTTACACAAAACTAAGACAGTAAGACGACAATGACATATCAATAGAACTGCGAATAAATAACCCCATCAACTTTATATGCAATGAAATAGGCGGAGGCGTTGATATAAGCTCCTAACGTGGGTGATACATGCATACGTACGTACATACATACATACATATATGCTACAGCATATAAAAGCAAGGTGTTTTATTCCTGTTGAGAAAACTTGACTCTTATGCATTAACAAACGAATCTGGAAATGTTTAATACGAATTATCAATCATTGTATTCAATCAACGTTAGGAAATTTACAAGAATAAGGTTCGGTTTAAAATTGTTACTATAGCTACATATTTATCTTATTGTTTTGAATTAAAGACATTGTATTATGTTCTAAAACAAACCAAGATTAACTCTTTGTCTGCTTCAAAGTTCAACACATTTCAATATGACCAGATCCCTACTTCGAATACACTTGATGAATCGACATGCACAGATACAAATTAAATAGGTGAGTTACAGTGTACAATATGCAACGTTAGTCCAATCCAAAACAAGAACCAAAAAAAAGAGTTTCGAAGTATTTTAATAATGCAGAATTGAGAGAAGAGCATTTTCAGAGCCTCTGAATCAAGAGACTGAATGACTAAAGACAAGTTTAGCCTCAAAATAAAGATATTTTATTCTACAGCCAAGCCAATATGAATTCTAACGTAATTTACATAAATACGGTAGTACAGTCTCGTATCACGTGCTTATCGTGTTATTGATCCAAAGGGCTAATTCAGAGACGTTTATGACAAACCGTTTTGTCCATACAGCATTGACTGGTAGTCAATAACGTATTGGCTCAACGCGTTGTCGATGTTCGGCTGTTAGCAGGATGGCTACTATCTACCGGTCCATAACTGAATGAGTTAGATTAAGATGTTATGGTCAGGGGCGGACTGACCATAACAACGGGCAGTGCAATCGCCGGCCCACCAGACTATTAATGTAAATTGAACATAAAATTATTAGTTACTTTAAACTAAAGTTATGATTTTTTAGGCTATGCATACAACTATTACTTAATTCTAATTAAGTCTAAACCCCCTCCCTCTCTCCAAGAGGCTAGGGCCGGTACAATAATCAAATCACGAGCTGGTCCGACCCCCTCCTAATTTGTCCCTGGTTATAGCCCTGTAAATAGGTAGCCAGCAGAATCAACGTACCGACTGAATGCGTTGTCGAAATAGCCAATAAAACTGTCTTTTGCTCACCTCACAAGTTAAAGAGTTTTGTATATTTATATATGCTTAAAAATATGAGGCCTAGCAAGAATTACAACACTCGTATTGGCTATTTCAACAACGCGTTGAACCAAAACGTTATGGCCCAATAGCTTACATAGACGTTGTAAGTCCAGTGAACCAATGAAGAGTTAGGGCCCTTCGTGGATGATTTCTAGCTACACGTATGATAGTCTAAATATTGTGTTAGCTGGCTATTCAAAGTAATTCAAGATCAAACAAAAACTTCTAATTTTCCGACAAATAAGTTTAAGCTTGATCTAGGTTTTTATACTTGTTCACCAGTAAACTCACTAACTTTACATAATGTATAGAAATTATGAATTATAACTGAAAACAAATCGTTGTTTCACTGTGATTTTTAGACTTCGTTTCTAGGCCCATTTACATGCTTTAATGGTAATAATTTCGAGAAATTAGTCAAGTTTCTCCATTAGAACCGTAGCATAGATTCTAGTCTGGGCCTACAGTCGATATATGTCAATATAAACTCACACTTTCTGCCAATAATTAAAACATGTGAATACTTATAACACAAAACAATATAATACATTTTATTGTCATCACAAGTAAATAATACTGTATAACTAAAACATGTGAATATAAATATGT
>NW_013666197.1:84082-87350 GCF_000517525.1 Limulus polyphemus | reverse complement strand
AATACATTTTATTGTCATCACAAGTAAATAATACTGTATAGCTAAAACATGTGAACATAAATATGTGAATACTTACACCACAAAACAATATAATACATTTTATTGTCATCACAAGGGAATAATAATGTGTAACAACAACAAAAAATCCTCTGCTACTAGGAAAATGCAGCTGGTTCTGAGTAATTTGACGATTCTGATTCTAAAAATCATGTTGAAAATTACTGATTACCTCTAGTTTTTGAGTTATGATAGTGTTGTTCAAAACATTTTTATATATCGTGAAAATAATTTTTTCTTTAATAACTTTATTTATACATTTCAAATTGCATTTAAGAATGTATAATCTGCATGCATTGATAAGTTCTGTCATGTTCACAGTATGAGCATCAGGAATCGATGGCTTAGTGTTCCCATTCTACAAAAAGTACAGCTTTCAGACTAACTTTAGTGAGTCGATGAAAAAGTCTCCATTCTCGAGGATGATGTTCAGTATCTAATTCTTCCATTAGTGCGTCAACATTTGTAGAGAAATACAAAGTATCTTGCATGCTGTAGTGAGAAGCAAGACTTGGATGGTGACTTTGGTAAACCGAAACTCTTGTTCCTGAAGCTAATAAATTCCATTGCTGTAAACGAGAGCCAAGAAGTTCCCCATAGCACTTTGATAGACACAAGTCATTAATCAGATCATTTAGCTCTTTTTGGGTGATCATATGAGGTAGTTTATGTTGAGGTGCCACAGGAATAGAATTACTAGATGAAGAGGATGAAGATAATTCTTCTGTTTCCCAATTCGCTGGTGGATGTGGCACTGGAAGGCCATTCCATGAGGTACTTGTTTCATTGCGGATGCAATATCTGGATATTTAATGTATTGTTTAGTTTTGCCTGAATATCCAGAAACATTAGTCATCTAACCTATATATAAAAAGCCATTTGTGTCACGTCACGTCACGCTTGATTTCTCGAAATGGGAGTAGTCATAAAAGTCTAAATTAATTTATCCAGATAGAATAGTTCGATTACTGTCTGCCCGTTAAAATTAATGACGAGGGTGCAAGGGGCCCGTGAGGGGGTGGGTGGGTGCCGTGAAACCTTATAAGTGTAGTGGGTGTTGGTATAATGAGCCTAAAGTAAAGACGTAGTGTGGATCACCTAGCCTAGAGTTAAGTGTATAAAATTTATCATAAAAGCAAAAATATCGATTCAATTTTAAACTTAAATCGTTTCTGAATTAAGCTATTTTCTGCTATATCACCAACGTTTTTAATAGACAAACAAACCTCTTTAATCAACGGAAACTAAATAAAAAAATCAACAAATTATTTTTCATGTTTTGTTGTCTATACATTTCATTTTATACTTTCAGTACACAGACTAACAACAATATTAGGTTATACGCTTGTTGCTAAGCAACATCAAATAAAAGCCATTGCTGGAACGTAGTGTTGCCAAAACGCACTGACTTTTCTATATATTAGAAGTTGTCTCCCAGTAGCATAGCGGCATGTCTGCGAACTTACAACGATAGAAACCGGGTTTTGATGCCCGTGTTGGTCAGAGCACAGATAGCTCATTGTGTAGCTTGTGCATAGCTTCGAAACAAACAAATAATATTAGAGTAGTTAATTTAACCGATTCTTACAAATGATTATTATATTAATACGCCACGAATTCATTTCATGATTGGCTCACAGAGGAATTTACCGACGTATGACTGCGTTGACTGCACTTTTCTGCCTCTTTGTTAGTCAAGCTTGATTTCATAAAACTTATTTATTTAAGTTAGCTATGAAATGTGAGGTTAGTGTATACTATAGGGTGGGGGTGGTAGTACTTTCTCCGTAATATTTGACAAAAATAACAGTCAGTTAGAAGATCCTTTGGCTCACGCCATGTCATGGGAACTATAAATGGTATACTTTCTCTCTTCTTATTCAGCCACTGTGTCAAGCCAGATGTGCAATCTGTACAACACACGTGGAGCCCAATACTTTTCTTGGTCACCAATTTTAAACCCAAAACAGTGGTAGTAAGCTACCTTTACCTCGTGTGTGATGTGTTTCCTTTGTGAAACTGTAATATATTTTACACAAGTGTAACAGAAACAGTTTGGGTGATTTTTGTACTTTCGGACTTTACTTAAACTGGAGGAAGCCAGCACTTCAAATGATTTTCTATCAAATATATAAAAGTACTTATGTTTAAAGAACTAGAGTTTAAAATATTTTAAAAAACAAAGTTTTCCGAATTTGATTATATCGCGGGTATGATGCGAGGCGAAATGTCTAACTGAATGAGTGAGAGGCAACTGAGAGAGATGTGTCTGACTCCGCCCCTTTTATGATCAGTCGTGGGACTTCTTCGAATGTTCTAGCAAACTGAGCACGTGAGGGTTTCGTGATTTCCGGGTTGAACAGGTGAGAGTGGGATTGAAGCAAAAGTGGTGAAATTCACTGCAATTATATCGATAACAAATATCATATATGAACAATATATTTGGAATTTTACACCAATACAATACAGTTAATGTTTAAAATGATCAAAAATGGATGCCTTCTACCCATTAAACTGTCCAAGTAAACTTAATTTCACAGCATAAATCTATTGTACTGAGTTGATTGTATAGTATTTCATATGGTGTTGATAAGATATTGAGATATCACAATAACTCAAAATCTAAAGATAATGGACAAATTCTGACTACATTTTTGAAATCAGCACCATCAAATTATCTCGAATCATTGAATTTCTGTTGTCCAGGGTAATTGACGTAAATAATAACTTGAAATGTCATTGCATAATGTCATTGTAACTAAGCAATGATATACAGTCTGCCATTTGAAGTAGATTTAACTATCTTCACTCTCAAGTTAGAAAAAAAACTTTCTATTTATTTATCTAAAAAAAACAGCCAACAAGAATACACCCATTTTCGTTCATGAGCCTTCTTCAGATGCTAGTTCTACAGAAACTCAAAAATAAATAAACGAAAAACCTGTTTTATATTTCAGGAGTGTAGATCATTAATTCTTTATTACCTGGCGACCTCTCAAAAATGCATTATATAAGTTACAAGAAATGATATGCAGTTTTTCGATAAAGTCATCGTGAATGTTAATAAACATACCTTGTGTTATAACCTTTCAGTCATCGTGAATGTTAATAAACATACCTTGTATTATAACCTTTCAGTCATCGTGAATGTTAATAAACGTACCTTGTATTATAACCTTTCAGTCATCGTGAATGTTAATAAATATACCTT
>NW_013666197.1:58447-83249 GCF_000517525.1 Limulus polyphemus | reverse complement strand
ACTCACCGATTGTTTGGGAAGTATAATATTTAACTTCGTCAACAGGGTCATCAGAAGGAACGGGGGGGGGGGGTGCTCACTCCTCGCTGTTAATATACTTATGAATAGATGAAAGAACTACACAATTCTATTTAATAAAATTCAATTTAGTGGAAACTGTGTAATATTATTGATGAACGAGCCCCCTGCACAGTGATATTTGATGTAAAATATATTATATATAATATATGTTATATATTAATAATATTCAAGGACCTCCTTTAATGGCAGAAGGAAAGGGTCCTTACGTATCATCAGAGTAGGCCCTGACTATCATAAGAACGGTTCCTATACGCTAAGTGGCAGAATCCAAACACTGTCATTTAAAAAGGTAAACAATAGTAAACGTTTTATAAGCATAAAAATGTATAATACCAGTGCTGTAGCCACAATGAGGCACATGTCAAGGGGCCCTTCGTGTCCCATGATATTAAACCTACAAAGGAACCCCTTGATAGATATTACAGAAAATATTTTATAATTTTATTATGTTTAGATGCTTCTTTAATCTTTGTATATTACGAGTCAGTGACCATGATCTACATCCATTATTACTTTCAGCATGACTTGGACAAAATAGTCACTTGATATGCCCAGTTACATCCCCGAAAGATAGAACTGGAAAATATTATTTCTGAGTGACATTTAGTTACATTAGTTAATTAGTTCTATTGATATCAATAAATACATTTTGTGATATTTAATCCTTTTGTCCCGAAATAGAGTTGTCGAATTGTGTCATGCCACTTTAAAAAGTAATTTGGTGACCTACATTATGAGTACCAATATAGTCTGGTTTCTCTGAGCACCATTATATATATATACTGTGAATTACCTTAATATGCATGCTTTTCATTTCTGTATTGAAATTATGGAGCCCCAGAGTTAGAGTAAAGCATGCCCCCTCGAGAAAGTCGCGCTCTGCTTTTCAAATTCCTTCGTATGGGGCAAGTCAAATGCAATTAAATATAAATGGGGAAAATTGTAAACTTTGTGTCGTAATTTAAGTGAACAGCGCAAGTCTTCAGAAGTGACACCACAATTTAAGGCTTTTTTTTCTACGCCTTTTGAGTTCTAGACTTCATAATCCAGTTGTATATGTATGTGACAGTTACAAGCTGCAAATATACGAATGATATTTACACAGTCAGCTGTTTGTTCCTTTACTTGTAGGTGTTGGCTAGTTGAAGTACATTGCGATTAAAAATACTGTTCCGAACATTTATATATTTCCTGTTTTCATTACAGTTTACTTGTTTTCAGAACAGCCTATAGTTTATCACAGCACTTGTTCTCCCACAGTGATAAATTACGCTTATTCCATTTCGTCTTTACTAGATGAAGACTGTAGCTGGCAAATTGAAAATGAAAATTGAATTTTAACTTTTAAATATCACATTGTTCAAAGAAATATAAACCTAACCGTTGACACTAAATCATAATTTATTCTCTTAATATTAACTTAGCTATTGAATAATAGTGCTTATATTCCTTTATTTGATATCTGTACGAATGATATGCTGAATCTTTCGATAATAACAAAATTATACAGTTAATAGATGTTTTGCATTTGAATTAGCCCTTAATTTAACTAGCTTACTATTCTATTGTAGCTGGGTCAATTATAAAAGCTTGTAGAAAGTAAACTAAGTACTTATTAAATACTGATGCCAATTTAACAAATTTAATTGCAACTTCGGATTATCGGCCATCGGAGTAATGGGCCCTCGGCTAACGAACCGTCACCGTTGTCACTGGATTTTGGGTATAGAGTGTTTGACATATTGTTATAGATTCTTATCTACATTCACTCGTAAGCTTTTGGACTTAAGACTTTTTTTTTAAGAGCGAGATCTTAATTTTTAGTGTCATCTACGCTTGGTGATAAACACTACTAGCGTAATTTATTCATTAAACCAAATACTGAGTTTCAGATAACAGCTGATTTTACTTATCATAAGGTCAAACGCTTTTCTATTATTTAGATAACTTGTTTTGATTTTGAATAGTTTAACTAACTGTTACAAACAGAATAATTTGAAACTAACCTCATTTAGTAATTTAACACAGAATTCAGCTGCTTTTGATTTTTACATTTAGGCATGAATTGAATATTTTCAATTTCAACATTCGTAAGTAGATCCAAGGACAATACGTACATCAATAGCCCTTTAAAATAACTTGTAAATTTAACGAAATTATATTTATTAGTTGTTTTTAAATAAAATGGAAGAATTTAATTATTGTTGGGGTATATTTCAGCTCAAGGGGTCCCCGGCTTAATCACAGGTGCCTCCTTTAGACAATGTCACTTATTGCTTTTGCACTTAAGTATCTAAACTATTTTTATAACTTTCCTTTTGTTAATACATTTTTTGCATTACTGATTGGGTTAATGCTGAATATTATGAGGTGAGAAAATACCCTTAGATGTACAGTTAACATGAATCCGTAGGGGTTAATTTTGAGGTTTGCTTTGTCCTAGATCACCTCGGAGTTAGTTGCTTACGAAAAATACTATCTTCTGAAACTGAACTGCGTAGAAACGAAACTTATCAAACACTTCTTTCCAACCTAACGCTATTGAAAAGAGAGAATCAATGAGTTATTGTTCTTTGTTGAAAACTGACACTTTTTAGTTCGTTGAAATAATGCGGCTGTTAATGGTTTAAAACTGGATTTGTAGTTTATTGTAGAGAATAACTATAAGCATGTAGATAATTTCCTTAATAAAGGAGACCAACAAATTCAAATTAAATGTATAAAAGTATTAATTGTTTTGTTTTGAATTTCGCCCAAAGCTATACGAGGACTGTCTGCGCTAGCCGTCCCTAATTTACCAGTGAAAGACTAGAGGGAAGGCAGCGCCGCCAACTCTTGGGCTACTCTTTTACCAAAGAATAGTGGGATTGACCATCACATATAACATCCCCACGGCTGAAAGGGCGAGCATGTTTGGTGAGACGGAGATTCGAACCCACAGATTTCGAATCAAGCGTCTTAACCACCTGGCCATGCCGGGCCTAAAATTATTAAAAGCTAGCAAGAATACACAGCACAGCCCATGTAGGATTTATCCAATTATGTAGTGCCATCTGCACTACGTTAGAATAACTAAATACTTTTGAGTTTCGAAAAACCGTGACGTAAAGTAAGGCTCCTTTTATAGGTTTAAAAGGATAATACATCCATTTACTCATAATACAAAAAAAAAGTTTGAAGGAGAAGTTCATCAATATCAAAAAGAAAAAGTGGAAATATAACAAAAAAAATTAATGAAAAAGCGCCGAAAAATTACTTTCCTTAATGAATAATTTGTAATATTAATTTGAAATTGTTCAAATATTAAAAATTAAAACAGCTCTGATACTGAACGGGGTAAATAATACCAATATATACCTTTAAATTTTAGTTAATTTTTAAGACTTTACCCTACATATTAATTTAATATCAATTAATTTTAAGATGTGTATGTGTTTTACGTAAAATTCCAAGTACGAGCATATGCGTGTATGGTGTGGATAAGTAAAAAAGATGATGCGCTAAGATTAATTAAAAAGTTATTTTTTATACATATTAAGATGTTTTTGTCATTGTCAATCGATTCAAGGTAATTTCTCTCGAGATTAAGCCATTAAGTTCTCGGTCTCGTAGAAAGAGAAATTCTGTTGAGAAGAGACGTTTGAATGATAGATAAAAACGCTGAAATCAGACTGTAGTTTGGTGGAAATAAGAGTTACGTTTGCTAAGTTTTAGTGTTTCTAAACCCTAAACAGAACAACCGTTAATTTCTGTTTGTCTTGCTATGACATTCTTACATACCCAGGAGGAAATAACTTCCACAGTCGGGCGTTTTCCACACCTTACATAATATGGTAAGTTTTAAACCTAAAATCACTTATTTTCAATTCAATTATTAAACTATTTACGTACTAAATATTACAGGCTGATTTTTTGTGTGTGTGTGTGCTCGTTTAACGCTTATTCTTCAAAACTTGATATGAAAAAGAAAATAAGATAAGATATTCAAGAGTTCTGAAACGTGGGACTGAAGCGCAGATCACAAGTAGGGTTACCAGAATCCCAGTAAAACTGGAATTGTCACTGTTTAAACCTCTTTTTTTTTGTCGTTGTCTCGATAAAAAATAGTTAAAGTATTAAACTGTTCCAGTCTCTCTGTATCTTAATGTTAGTTTCATATGAACGGTTTGTAATTATACATGGCTCCTTTATGTCTTACTTGGAAAGTCACCTGATAAAGACAGGTCACATTGTAAGTGTTCCCTCCCTCATTGTTATGTTTTCTTAACCTAACCTGTAATTGAACAGCCCCAGGAATTGAGATTTGAAGACCTGGTCAACATTTTACTTTGAGTATGTTTAAGACGTCTCAGGCACCTTTTTTATTTAATTACTGTATTTTTAATTGATCAGCTTTTGAGAATTTTTGTGTCTATGGTCTTAAAACGCCATGCAGTAAACATCACATTAGTTAGCAAACAAGCAAAAGTACCCGTCCCCAGTGATGGGAAAAATTTAAGTTAATCTATCAATTTAAATTATTTCATAGACTTTAAAAAAGTGAATTGTGTTGCACTCGTAGTTTCACTCAGAGTCAAAGGTCAGAGCTACTTATACTGTCCACCGCGAAAAATAAATGTTGAGCATTTCAGTCATGCTAAGAGCCGCTCAACAATAACATACGGTAGATCTAGATTTTCATTTAAAGTTACGTCATATGTTGAAATGTGAATGATAGCGTGATTAATTCCTAACATGTTAGTGTAGAATATCCTGCTTGTGAAACAAAATTTGGCATCAACATTATTCATGCCTGTTTTCCCGTCATTTAAAAAAGTGAATGTTGAGTTTTGCCTGCGTGCGCAGCTTTTCAAACGGTAGACAGACGAACGCCTGGACAGACGCCAAGGTTCGCAATATATATATATATATATATATGATGATAAAAACTGCATTATTATAATTTAAATTGTTTGACAGCTGGTACAGTGTCACTCCATATGGGGAAAAGTCCCAGTTTTTCACTTTGGAAATCTGGTGATTCTATAAGGTTCATAGGTGTTCACAATACTAAAAAGACAAGTAACATTGAAAAATGAATGAAGATAAGTATGGTATAGTAAACTCAATAACCAGACAATATGTATTTTCGAACAGATCTAAGTTCACACAAGTTCATCATACTTATTGATAAACTCATTAGTTAATAACTAAGCGTCTAGACACTAACAAACGAATGCCGCCAACTCGTGGTTAATTTGCACAACCATCACAAAAACCGAATTATAGTCTAATGATTATAAGATTTTGCTCTTATTGCAATCATTTACGCTTTTATCTGCTTTCCTATTTTCTTTTAAAATATAATAATCGCAAAAACCTAGAGATCCTGGTACTATTATTTATTTGTCCCCCAATGGCCCAGCAGTATGTCTGCTAAGTTAAAACTTTATAAACCAGATTTCGATACCCGTGGTGGGCAGAGCACAGATAGTCCATTGTGTAGCTTTGTGCTTAATTTCAAACAAAAACAACAGCAAAATAGCTCATGTCCAACCTTTTTTTTTCCTTTTCAGTTGTTGAATGTTAACCAACGTATTCACAGGAAAAAACATTCTATCACTCCGTTGCTTGGTAACCAATTTATAGAGTAACTTTCACTTTGGTAAAAAGTTAACTTGTTTTAATGTGAAAAACAACAACAAAAAAAACATGTTTTTTGTTGTTGTAAAGAAAACGTTTTTTCGCTCCATTGAACGTCAGCATAATGGTAAAAAAAGAACAATTTCTCTCTCGAATGTCAATCTATTTTAATGTAGATAAAACCTTAGCCAATACTGTTGCATATCAACTCTCTTGTATCTAGAAATAATCTTCTCCTCCCTCTGTTAAATGTCAACAGGTTGATATAGATAAAGCCTTAATCAACACTGTTGCATTCCAACCCGATTGTATATAGAAAGAACTTCCTTCTGCACTGTTAAGTGTAAATCCGTTTGAAAAAATAATAATTTTCTTCTTTTGTTGAATAACAAGCTGTTTATAAGAACAAGACTTCTTCCCTTCTGTTGAATCGCAACCTTTTGTAATAGGATAATTGCTGTTTACCCCTTTCAAATTTCAACATTTGTATGTCAAAAGAAAATTTCATCTTTATCGAATGTTAACCCGTTTAATTAATGCAGAAAATCGTTATTTTCTTCTGTTATATATCATGTCCTTTGTATGATTATAAGTAATAGTTTTTGCGGTTTCATAATTCCAAATAGTTTTACATAACTACTGTTACTTGTGCCCTATTACCTCTATCTATTTAAAGTAACACCTAAAAATTTATGAAATATTTTTCGAAAAATAATCTTTTATGCTTTACATTACATTCCCAAAAAGGGAAAACATTAAATTATGGTTCTTTTAAAATTTAAAATTTTCTCAAAATACATTCATTAAAATGTTTGCTTACATACAGTGGTCTTTTTTTGGGGGGAGGGGGGATCTAATAAGGAATTTATGTAAATGCATCCCAAATCTTAAACTATCTTTTCACTAACATAGAATTCACCATAATTTACAAATCTTAAAATATACATTACATTTCTAGAATTGCAGTTAAGTAAATTATTGATGAAAAACAAAATTATTTATTATTATTTTTCTTTACTGTTTTTGTGGTTTTCATATAACCTAAATTACATAAAGTACTTAGAAACGTCTCTTTTTTAAGTTTATTCAATAATCTGTACAGACTTTTAGATTGTTTTATTAATTAACTGATTTTATCTTTGAAAATATCTTTCAGTTTTTATCTACTATGTTTTAAACTTTGTATTAACAAATGAAATATCAAGATGTATATTTGGACAATACCTCACTGCAAAGGGTATAATATTCTCTTTAGGTTTATTAATATTTCTATCTAAATGTTTTTATTTAAAAACGTTATTATTAGAAATTTCCAAACTTCGTAATAGAAAGTTTTAACCGTAAAAACTATTAATAAGAATCACAAAAAGGACAATTAAGTATGTAAAGAAGTATATTTTGTATTAAATCATTAAAGATTAGGGAAATAAATAGTTTTTTTTATCATAAAAAGAGAAAGTATAATGAGAATAAAATGTTAATCAAAATAAGAAAGGAAAGACATAGAAAGGAAAATATATGTGATGAGTTTAAATTTAATTTAATTTATTTTTAATATTTTATAATCTACTTAATTTATGTTTGTTCATTTTGGAAAAATATGTATTTAATTTATATTATTTATATTTAGTTAAAATATAAATTTGAATGTTTTTATTAGAGATTCTCTGTAAAATTACAGTGACCTTCAAAATCACAAAAGCGGTAGAAAAAAATACTAAATAATAGAAAATATATGAATCTTAAGTATTGTAGTGTTCTGTTATTTTATATGCGTTTTCATTATATATATATACATATATAATTAAAAACAAATTAACACGCTTTTTTGTTTCTCAAGCAGAGACTACAAGTTAATAAAGAAAGCCCTCTTCACTTCTACCTAATGCCAACACACTAGTTTGGAAAAGTAAAAAAAAACTTTCTAACTCTGTATTGGATCTTACTCTTTTGAACGTAGAAAATATATTTTCTCGTCTTTGCTAAGTGCCAAAAAGACCTCTGATGTAAAAACTAACTGAATGTTCTGTTTTTGTAATAAGGCCTTGCATAAAGAATTTTATCACTGAATCTAAAGAAATTCAGATATCACTAAAGTTTACATTCATCATCATTAAATATAATATTACAATGAAAGTCCTCCATTTGTTATGTTTATTTACAGTTAATGTCAAATTTCTTAAATAATATATTGACTTAAATTTGAGCAATAAATAGGATCTCAGGCATTACAGAAAAAAAATATTTAAAGCATAATATTAGAATTCTACACTGTGAGTCTTTTATTAATTGAAATAAATATATATAATCGATAGATTTTACGGAAAGCAGCCAATGCAAACAAATTAGACAAGTAAGGCAATAAAGATGCCGATTGTCTCGTGCGTTTTTTTTTGTTTTTGTTTTTTGTTTTGTCATCCTGGAACAAAGTCAAAAGTGTTTTATTTTACAGATATATGTTGTTTCAAGGTTATATCTATTGCAAATTGAGATACATTAAATAGGTCAGGTTGTGCTTAGACACATAAAATGTAAGTAAAACTGATAAATACAAGTTTTACGAAATAATCGTATCAAAAAAAGTCGATATACCGGTAACACAAAGTTGCAGCACCCTAACTAACCAATGAACGAATCACGGAACGATTGGCAAAACAATGAAGTTTTGTGAGAGTACACTGTAGTTCAGCATAACAATACGGAAACTATCTGTGTTTTTACTCTGGAACTCGTACCAATCAAACTTTCAAAACGAAGAGGGTTTTGAACTTATATCCAATTAACAAAACGGGATACTATAATTTGTGATAAAAACAATACACACACAGGTTTTTCTTTTTCTTTTATCATAGCAGAACAAAGATATTTTATTGAATTATGCTTACATATTATAAATGTTTCTAGAACACTTATAAGTCTGTCATTGTATTCGTTGTTCTGTTGGTTTTCTGTTATCAATAGCCCGCACACTGCTCTTCAGAGAACACGTTGTTATTACAAACTTTCTTTTCCTTCTTCCAAGGAATACTTCCATTGTGATCATTACATAAGATTACCGGTTGCCACAAAATTATGTCAACCAAATTACTAATGCCTATTGCGCAAAATAGTCAATTGTGGGCTAATAAGTAGGTGTGGTGTTTTATCATACCTGAAGAACAATTTAAAACAGTTGGTAAACTCACGCAACAACCTACGTAATATAATTTGTTTTGCAAATAGTATATGTTTACACACCATAGAGGTAATACTAGAATCTAATTAATGTTGTTGCTATTTTAACGCAAACCTAGACGCTGGGCAATCTACGTTCTGTTCACCAAATAATCGAACACCAGATTTTAGCATTGTCAGTCCGTAAACTTACTGCTGACCTACCGAGAGACACTCTTATTAATAATACAAGTGTATTAATACTACATGAATAAAATGTAGCTACAGAACCTGAACACTGATCCCGCTAAGCCTCCTGCACTATTGAGGACATGGGAGAGCAACTCTGCCATGGACTGCAAGGAAGTGGGTATACATTTGACATGGGAGAACAACTTTGCCATGGACTGCAAGGAAGGGGGGTATACATTTGACATGGGAAAGCAACTCTGCCATGGACTGCAAGGAAGTGGGTATACATTTGACATGGGAGAACAACTTTGCCATGGACTGCAAGGAAGGGGGTATACATTTGACATGGGAAAGCAACTCTGCCATGGACTGCAAGGAAGTGGGTATACATTTGACATGGGAGAACAACTTTGCCATGGACTGCAAGGAAGGGGGGTATACATTTGACATGGGAAAGCAACTCTGCCATGGATTGCAAGGAAGGGGGGTATACATTTGACATGGGAGAGCAAGGAAGGGGGGGGTATACATTTGAGAGAGAAGAAGATGAATTATTTATTTCCTTTCATACCCCAATGCTTCCCTAAATATGATTCATCTCAATGTTATTTAATTCTAACTGTAGCTTGGGGGTCTAAAAGATCAACCTTTTGGTTTACAAAAGTACTGCTGAGAAGCCTTTCGTACAATACCATTACTTTGGTTTCTAATGCTTCGTCAATTTTTGGCGTTTAAACCGTAACTTTTAAAGTATTATACTTCATATATTAATAGTGTTTCTGAGTATCTTTTGTCTCTCATCGTCTAGCCCAACTGACGAATTATGGTATTAAACGAAAACCCTCTAGGACATTGACTTGTGGAAGAAAAGAAATTCATTTGAAATGTTATTTTTACACGAATGTGGATAAAAACAACAACAAAAATACAACTCTCACATGATTTATTACACGCTTTATATTATGCATAACAACCAAATTCACGGGTTTTAAGCACATATTTATGTATTTGCACTGTATATATAAATATTTTAGATTAAACAATTGTATATCATGTTTTGTCTGCCAAAATCGTTTCTATCACTTCATGTTCGAGAGTATAAATAAAAAAGAATTAATTGATTCATTTGGTAAATACAACTACGAAAGTGTGTAAAAGCTGAACTAAATAAATCTCAGATTCTACGTTTCGATGTTGAAACATAATAAATTTGTAAGTGATACATGCACAATTCCTTGCCAAGCACACTGTACTGATACTAATACAGCATTTGACGAGAAAATATTTTACAATTACGACTTTGTTCACGGGAATGTTTTTTTTAAAATCAACTCTGTTATTCTTAGCAAACAAATCAAGATATCAGGACAATAATGTAAAAATGAAGTTAGAAAGCTAATAAAACCGTCCAAAACTGTAGTTTGATTTATATAATTATCAGACTGCTTACCAACCAAACTACTGTAAAAAATAATGAATGTTTAACCATTTGAACGATTTCTAATTTGGTAGAATGATTATGATTTTTATTTCAGAGCCAACAACTAATTCATTACGCAATTTAAACTTTTCTATAAATCACCGAACTTTCTGCGATCATATAAAAAAAAAACAATAAAACCTTTCTACCAATCTCACGAATTATGAGCTTTTAAAAGACAAATTTTACGTAACTTTGAAAGTTTCCTTTATCTTTTTGGGCTATTTTAACCACTTGAATTTCCGGTTCTTTGAACGTTTAATTAATTTCATAACTGTTTATACTTGTAAAAATGTGGTTAAGTTACTTATAAAGTTAAGTTATTTATTACTTGTTATTTAGAGTGGTCAGAAAATGTTGTTTAATAAAATTTCCTAACAAAAATCTTTTTAAATATAATTCTGTTAAAAAAAGAGATTCCTGGATGTTAGGTTTATTTGTTTGTAATTAAGCACAAAGCTACACAATGGGGTATGTGTGCTCTGTCCACCACGGGTATCGAAACCCGGATTCTAGCGTTGTAAGTCCGCAGACATACTGCTGTGCCACTGGGAAGCTGTTAGATCTATGAAGACTATTTTATCTTAAGAACAACACTTTATTTCTCACACATTTAAATACATAATAAAACAAAATTCTAAACATTTTGTATCTGAATTTGAAATGTTAAGTTTTGAAATATGTGGCCCAAACCTGACAACAATAAAACATGCATAAACACAAACATTTATTTAGGAAAATTACATAAGTTAAAAAATAAATTGTTGATCAATCGGTTTATAAAGAATATAGAGTTTACTAGAATTACATAAAAAAAATGTTTGAAAATTAAAGTGAAAATCTTAGCAAAATACGATTCTCTATCTCTGAAGGACTAGTTGTTACAAAAATAATTGAATGGGTCAATAATTTAGTGTCGACTTTACAAGCACCTACTCCACTTGTTTCTACACAGTTTAAAACATTTGGGTTGTCTTTAATACAATTGAAACAACACACCGGGGAGAAGTCAGTAAAATACGATGATGCATAACAGATCAGTTAGGGATAATTAGGTAGATAATTTGCTCTCGAGAAACTTTAGAAATATGAACAATTCAAAATGTCTTATTATTTGCATTTAGGTTATTTAGCATACATAGTTTCATAACTTGTTGACCGTGAACAGAGACTTACAGTATAGAACCAGTCAGCTATATAAATACACCCATTTTTAATCTATTTTGGTCGTGTCTCAAGACCAGCGCCATGTCACAATTAAAATATAATTGAGCATATTGTTGATCTTCTCAACTTTTATCACAACATTAAAACCACTTTTTGCTACTAGATGGCACTTCATTTATTATTCAATACTTATAGCTGTTTAATTCATAAATATTAGTAATGTTAAAATTATATGTATTAATAAGGGAAAAATTATTTTTATTAAATCGGTAAGTAAATTATGAAAAACAGACGATGAATAAAGTGTTGATTAAAGTGTTTAACCCATTCTAATAACAAACATTTTCGTAAAAATAAAATTAGCACACTTGCTCCAAAATAACTAAATTTTTGTTGGTAGTTTGGTGACCACATATGTGTAAGTCCTGAAAGTTGCCGAGAGAGGCAAATCTCCATCCCTTATAATATTAAGAGCACTACCTAATAGTACTCTATGAAATTACTATTTAAAAAGGATACCACAGATTCCTTGTTTTTTACTGAAATTAAAAAATATAGTTCTCCTTCAAAAAAAAACAAAGTTTTTTTTTTTTACATTCGTACATAGTATCCGATAAATGTATATAAAAAGCATAGAAAAGTACAAAACAAAATATCAATATATACGACGCCATCTAGTAGAGTTTCACAAAAGTATATTTTAGATTAGATATATCATGCTATACAACTTCATAATTATACATTATTAAAATCATCTACCTATATAAATATATAGATAATACGAAGATGGAATGTTGTGTAAACTTATTACATAGCTAAGTTTTGAAACAGAGATACATACAATAAAATCACACAGAAATAATTCACACAAATAAATGTACATGTAAGAATGCAACTGTCTCAGATTTTGCAAGATTAAATATTAGCGTTTTTTTAGTGGAAAAGCCTCACATACAATAACATCTCACAGAAATAATTCACACAAATAAATGTACACGTAAGAATGCAACTGTCTCAGATTTTGCAAGATTAAATATTAGCGTTTTTTTTTTAGTGGAAAAGCCTCGGTTTCACTTGCATATTATACAAAACACATCATTACGTATTTAAATTTTCTGTTTGTTTTTAGGGCTATCTAAAAAGCTTATCCATTTAAATCTATTGAATGGTCGCTTTCCATTAAATCCTGAATATATGTGCTTAACTTTTAAAAACTTCACGACTTTAGGTTCGTCTTACTTTCTTATGCATACATAACTTTCCTTTACGGTGTTGTTTTCTCTATTATCCTGAAGTTTTAGGTTACTTGTATTTGTGTTTAAATTAATAAAACGATAAACAGTTTCAGATACCCCATTTAGAACTATGAAAGACACAAGGTTAACCAACGGAAAGATAGTTCTATGCTTTTTCTTCTTTTTTGGTTAAAAAAAGATACTGAATTAATTTCTTTTGGATACGTTAATCAAATATTTACAGCAATGGGTCAACAACTGTTTGTCGGAAGATGGTGAATCACTGGTCAATTCTCGAGTATATATGTCCATTCCATACTGCCCGTCTTCAGGGAATTGTACGTGGAAAGAAACAAAATCTTCGTCGACACTGTGAGAGACGTACTTGGATAATTTCTTCTCTTCACTCCCATTTTTGTGTAATGTAGCCATGAAATCCGTCAAAGGACGCGACATGCGGAACTGGATTTCCAGCTCCCGCGATGAGAACAATAGGGCATCTTTGTGAGTCATTGGAATCAAGCCAAACAACCGTATAGCTTTCATAGGACCCCACTCTCCACTAGCACAATCTGGCAGTGGAACCATAACGGTCTGTAGGTCCTTACAAACGATTTTAAATTTACCGACGCTCTTGAATTTCATTGGCTCACCTGTAAGGTATTCCTGTGGGGTAACAGCGTTGGCAAAAACGTCCAGCAGGAAAGCGCTACAATACGGTGCATGGACTCTTAAAGATACAATGTTGTCAACCACTGATTGCATCACAAACCGTTTGAGGCTGACACCGTCGTAAGAATCAACATCACCTCCGAACACTTTCAAATTGTAGTGGAAGATCAGGCTAGAAGACAGCTTCATTGGCATACCAATTTGTACTGTGGCAGCGCCAGTGCTGTCTGTGTTTAGAACAGACTTGGTTTTCTCATCAGGAAAGTACAGTCCATAACGAAAGAACAGTGAGCGGACAAACGGGAGTTCTTCAAAATCACGCAGAGTTATGTGATTCTTCAGGAGCTGCCATTCTGGCTGAAGTGGGAAGAACTCATAAATGAACTCCTTGGAGTCGGTTAAGAAGTAATGATCATCGTACTCATATCGTAAACTGTCAGATTTCCCTTTACTTCCTGGTTTTGGTACTTCCTTGGCATTCACCAGATGGCGTGCACCCCAGTTACACTGCACGAAGCGCCAGGCTCCAGCAACATACACAGCATTCCAGGAGTTCCTAAAGCGGTTGTCTTCGAACTTAACGCCAGGCTGGTAGCCAGCACTCTTAGAATAACCCTTGATGACCACGCAGTGTAAACCTGCATAACTGTCCAAACGAGCATAAAACAGTTTATTACTATTTTTTCTCTAATAAAACACTGTTTTATTTGAATGTGTTTTTGACTGTATGAGATACTTTTAGTTACAAAATGAACAACAACAATCAAACTAAGAGATAGTAATGCGATTTATTTAAAAATACTGGTTTGTATATAGTCTTATTATTTAACCATAATACTTGTAGTCTTAAGGTCCCGACATCTCTACTAAACAGTGTCCTAAAACCATTAATTTTCTTCAAAACCAATAGACGTCTACGAACATAATTTATTCACTAGTAAAATACTTAAAACTATTAGTTTTGAACTGGAAGTACAATTCTATAAACTTGATTTGTTCATTACAGTCACACTTCTAAAAATATAACTTACCTGCATAGACGTTTAAACAAGACATGGTAACTTTCTGTTCCATGTTTGATTCCCCGTAAGATGCCCATGGGGGTGTCAGCGTTCAGGTTATCATCAAACGTCATATTGTTGAGGTTTTTTACAGTGATCCAACGAAATATGGCTCTGGAAAGTAGGTTATATTGTTAGACGTAGAATAATCTCTTCTTTCATAACTATGAGATAATTAAACTATATAACCATTCACTTATTCTAGAGAAGAAACTAAAAATTAAACAAGTTTCTAAAATGTGAAGTCATAAGCATTTTTCTGTTTAAGTTACTCTTTATAAAATTCCAAATTCAGGATTATAAAAGTGTAGAGTGAATATAATCCTTTTTTTTTATCTACCTTGCTTTCTCTACATCAGAGTGACAGTCTCTGATTAGCAGTCTGACAAGGTCTGTGAAGGTCACCTGGTCTTCCTGTGCCACCTAAGAAATTAAACATTATGGTCATAACAGTATAATAAAATATAAATAATTTTTGTTCCAAGCGTTTACACGTACAAAATACATAAGCATGTACAGTACTAGAATTAATTATGGAAACAATTAATCAAGTGGAATTATGGAATTACTTCCCATCTACTGTAAGAACAATGACCTGCACCAGACTACAGTCATGAGTTAATACCTTATATAGCAATTGGCTGTTATCCAACTAATTAGTCAGTGCCACATCAGCATAGCAGCTATAAAAGTACACGAAACTGAAGTTAGGAAAACTGAGTATGGAAAAACTTTTCTTCAAAACTAAATCCCTGTCACAGTTAAAATGTAAAAAAAACAAAAAAAACTGTTCTCAACAGTAGTGTCTCCGAGGACAGAAATGCTACATGAGACATAAAAATCAAAATTTTGGTTGGTGAAGGCTACATCACAGCAGAGGAAGGAACGGTATCATGGTTAACATAAAACATCTCGGGTGAAGCATGCTGGGGGATAAATACAAATGAAACAGTTGCAACCGTGGCCTGGCCTGCACGAAGACCCGAGATATGAATATTATTATGGTTGTATGGGCTTGTGCGGAAATTTAGAAGGTGAAACGACAACTACAGAACTTGGTTGAATTGTAAGGAGTAATAAAGGGAATTTGGAAAAATGGTTGAATTGTAAGGAGTAATAAAGGGAATTTGGAAAAATGGTTGAATTGTAAGGAGTAATAAAGGGAATTTGGAAAAAATATTTCGTAATCAGATATTGACAAAAATGATGATAGCATAAAAAACAAGATGTACTGTTTATAAAGAAAATAAGAAATACTAGTGCTTATTCGCTTTTCTTTTGTATTTTATGTAATAATGACAAATCGACCATTTAGTTACATTTATTCTGTTCTTGTGATTCCTGTGCATTTCCATAAGAATTTTCTATACTGTATTTCATTTGAAAAGCTGTTGGGTAGCTCCTAACTTAACACTGGCTTAAAAACAAATCTAAGCTTTTATACTACTAGCAGGTTTGGTTTGGTTATTTTAGAGCAAAGCCACATTGGGCTATCTGTTGTGTCCACTTGTAAAAGAAGTCTAAGAAACTCTAATTGAAAACAGTGTAAGGCTAGGACAAAAGAGGTAATTTCGTATCGCTTTCTATTTGCAATTAGGAAGTAAAATATCAGCTGTATCTTTCTAGTATCATGCGGAGCTTTTTAAAATACTAATTTGTTAAAATGTATAGTACCGTATATAATATGGCACCTTATGCACATACGGGCTAAACGGTAAAGGCAGTAGAGACTCTCTTAGGGTTCATGCATGGCTATATTCAATTTAGAACTGATGACCTGAGAAAGGGGTCAACCTGCTAAAAGATCCCACTGCCTATAAGGATAATTTCAACCGAAGCAAGATTTAACACTACAGTTATAACGCCCCCGTAACTGAACGTGTAGAGCTTATTCAGCAGCATATCGCGGGCTCGAACCTTGGACCTTCCTATCCCGCAGAATTAATCTACGCTTGACCGATTAAAAGTCTCTAACACTTACATTAATGGCCACTTGATCCAAATCTGCAAACACGCTTGGGTCGCTGTAGATCTCTATCTTATCCGTCAGTGGAGGGGTTGGGGGTGGTGGGTGTGTGGGATAAGGAACCAACTCTTCAGTCACGTATCCGTCCTTATCGTTCTCATCATAAACACTCTTGAGCTGAAAAGAATTTAAGTTGTATATAATTAAAAGACATTTTAAAGAGTTAAATACAACACTCTTTGTACTAAGATATAGTACCAATCAAACAAATATGTATATATATTCTAATATAACTAAAAACTGTAAGCTATTGAAATGGATTGACTTCTAGTACTGTAGTTTCTTAATAAACTCGCAGTAATTCCAAACATACGCTCTTATTAATACAATATTTACATTCCAATTCTTTAGTGCAAACGTACATACAAAGGGTTAACCGTACTTTTGTAACAATTGTTTGCTTATGCTAATGTGATTGCGAGCCGTGGCAACATATGGGCAATATCATTCAGCAGTACAATCTCGCCACGGTTGAACTTATGGCAGAAAAAAAATGTCACAGCTCGCTTGGAAGAAGGACATTCACGTAGTGAAATTATTAGAGCCAAAGAAAAAAAATTCAAAGATGAGGGCTTTCAAAGTTCTCATGTCCAAGAAAGAAAAAAATCTTGCACAGCAAGACGCTAGAACAACAACGGTCTCCTAAACCAACTCCAAGTTAATTCGAAGCAACTCTCTCATCCATAAAGTGAAGGCTATGGTTAACAAAAATAATCCTCCTACACGATGATGAAGCTGGCATATATCTCTCTACCTTTAACAAGATAATAAACAAGGATATGAAGCTGACTGAGGCACAAAAACTAAATGTTCTTATGCATCCAAGCACATCTAGAAATAAACGGTCATTTTCGTGAGAAAGATGGCCTAGGAGCCTTAAATCAGGGCAATACCATTCGACTCCATACTTGTCTGATTAAAATTGGTATTGGATGTCGACGTCCCCGTATAATGGGATGTCTGTTTGACAATCTGTTAAGATATGTGGTCTGAGATTAACTTTGCCATCCTTCGCAAACACTTGTTACAATGGAGATTGTAGTGTCGGGCAATAGTGCGTAAACGTGGTCAACGACGAAGGAAATGGGTCAGGAACTTAAAACATCATTCCTACAAAGTGCAACTAACTTTTCAGTATACATCTGCAGTTTTACACGTTTTTTTGTAAATTGTTTGTGGTTATTGAAATGTTATATGTACATTAATAATCTCCCCTGGGTTTCAATCATTCTTCACAATATCTAAACAACAGTCCGTAAAAAATCAAAAGTTTAATTAAAAAGTTAATTACAAGTTAATTAAATATTTTTATTTAAATCACCCAAATTTTAAACAAAAATAATGATTAATACATTCCTCCAGGTAATAAAAATATTATACGAACGTTTATAAGGTATTTTTAAATATAAACATTCATTTTCAAATATCTTGGTAGAATTTTAACGAATTAGTTTTCAAGATAACTCATAATTAAATTTAAGTTAATGTTATTTTAAAGGCTCTTAGCACTGTCCAACATTCGACATAAAAGAAATCGTCTTTAAACAAGTAATAGTAATTACTTTAACCAAATTTCAAATCTTTGAAACTCACATTTTTCTTGAAGCTAGTAGATGGTGATAAAAATTAATAAATGTTAACAATAAACTTAAAATAAGACCCAAAACTCGAGCGCTTTCGAATACTTGACTATTCGTCTTCAGAAGAAGAACAGTCAACTATTCGAAAGCGCTCGAGTTTTGAGTCTAATTTTTAGTTTATTACACCTTAAATGTGATCTTTAAGATAAACGTTAACAATGAAGCTACTGGACAGTGGAATAGAGAATAACAACGAAAACAGTTAGAATTTAAGTGTTTTCAATACTGACAGCAATATTTTCAGTGTTTCAACAACTAACAATTTAACAATAGTTTGCATTGGAATTGAAATTCTTGTGCGCACTTAAACTAATCGTCTTGGAAATTTTAAATCCCCGAGCTGAACACATCTTTATGATCTGAGTATATGAATATTTTCCGTCAGAAAGGGCCGTTATACATGTATGTACCCTTCCAGAAAGCGATCTATTTTCACTAACGTTACACTGTCTATAAAACGTTAAACAGTGTCCAAGTATACTTCTGACACCTTCTGTTTGCGACTTTATATTGGCTGTGTTTGTCACTTGATTTGTTTACTTGCAAATATAAAATCGTATGAATATAACTTACTCAACCCTCTGTAGTTCGTCGTTTGAAATTTACTTATTGCGAACAATAAAAGACAGCGGGTTTTTTTTTAACGAACAAGTAGCATTTCAAAAGCAGCACATAAAAATACTGTATCCAATTTTCTAAATTTTAACCAAAACTTTTACCTTCATCTGTGAAAAAAATGGGAGTATATTAGAATTTTAGGGCATTATAGGGGAAATATTGTATCTTTCTCTCGATTATTTATTTATGATCAAACTCTTAGGTCAAGCTAGTTAAGTGTCTAAACACTGTCAATACCACAGACTACAGTCATCAATACCATAACATTTTTTTTTTCTTGCTTAACTGGAATCAATAGCGAACTTAACTTTTTTATGTTTTCCTACTTGGTGCTTCTGGATAAAAATTAATGAAAATCATTCTTCTATGATTATTTTATTCCAAGATTTTACGCCATTTTAATTATCATTTAAGCGTAAATGCGCACTATAGCTGAATTGTTGAAGAAATGTAAGTATCACTTTGGATACTTTTTTGTTCTAGTTTCTGTACATTTTATGTTTACGAAGTTACAAAATCATAAATGTTTTTCATTTGAAAATTGTATAGCTTTTCTTTATTGTGCTGATTATTTCTCAAATAGTACCAGTTATTTTTCCTCGTATTGTTAATTAAAAAAAAAAAAGTAAAAATGTGTACGTATTTCTCAACTACTGTTTACCAAAATTATTTTTCATTAGTGCATTATGGTGGATTATGTTAACTTTTTTTGCATATAGCATAGCTTGTTCAAGATTGGTTTGTGCCCCCCCAGTGGCACAGCGGTATGTCTGCGGACTTACAACGCGAAAAACCGGGTTTTGATACCCGTGGTGGGCAGAGCACAGATATCTCATTGTGTAGCTTTGTGCATAATTAAAACCAACCAACCAAGATTGGTTTGCCAGACTAATAAAGGGTATGCTACATAAACTATAACTATTAGTTAATTAAAACTATGTACATATTTTTGATATACACATATCTGTGATAAATAATCACTGAACAATTGAGAGGTAAAGATAAACAAATGACTTTATATTCTCATTCGGATAATTGTCTTTTAATATGTTTCATTTTTATAAATTAGTTTCTTTAATTAGCTCGTATTTTATTCTATAAAAATATTTGTGAAGTTCGAATTTATCCTTAGATAAAATATAAATTTCTACCCGTTCTATTTAGATTACTCTAAAAGTTTTTTATTTCCTAACCCACATCTTACCCTTGCTAATTCGTGTCTTTTTTCATTGATCAGCTCAAGCATCTCTTGGCTGTGTTTCTCCACCAGTTCTGCAGTAGCAGCGCGCTCCTGTTCTAGGAGCTTCTTAGTCAACGACTCCTTCTTTTTGTCCAATTTAATAGTCATATTCTTCTCGAGATTATTTCGCTCCTGCTGGTGTCGAACAGTGAGAACTTTTTCGTCTTCAGTAGAAATTTTTTTTCTCCTATTTTTCATGTCATGTTGGTATCTTGAAGTCAATCTCTCCAACTCTTTCTCCCACTCTTCCTAGTGAAATATAATTGTAATATAAAACACAACTCACATTCGCTCCGTCTACGTAACATGGAGTAATATACGTTACTGATTAGGTACAACATATGAATAGCAACTTTCAAACTTGTAGCACCACTAGCGGGTTATGAACAATGGAATTAACCTTTTATTAGCTGTCCTGCTTTTTCTGAGACGTGGAAAAATCACTGCTATTACAGGCAATGCCCTTATGGGTATCACAAAATTACAAACAGGAAACGTAAATAAATCCCATACTAATGTCATGTTATGTCATGAAAAAACAACAACAACCAAACACGTAGATACACACGTGTGTATACCTATGTATAAAACTTTATATGTAGCAAATAGCCCTGATGATATTTGATTGAATAAAGAAATATTTGAATCAACAATGCTGAAGCTGTAACTCCCGCAAACCGGAAACAACATGTTCTCCAGTAAAAATACATACTCATACCTGAACAACTAACATGAGACTATTAATTTAATTATAATTTAATATCTTAAGGTTTTTTTTGTGGTTGGAGACTAATGCCAGAAGAGTACATTATATAAACTTCTACATTTCATGAGACTTGTAAACCTTTATATGTTTGATATAGTTTTACAGACGAGTAATTAGTTTTAATGCTGTACTTTAGATTTCATGATACAAATATGCTACGCTAAGTATTATTCTTACTTGGATTTGTTGGTTGATATTGGTTTCTTCTTCTACACGTTTTATTGCAAACTGCCGATAGAGGTCGTCCTCTTCGGCGCGATGTCTCATTTCTAGATGTCTTTGCGTATCTTCATCCTTTCAAATGTAAAACATATCATTTCAGTAACACAAATTGCAGAAATATTAAAACAAAAAATAAGCTTTAAAAATAGAATAATGTCACAACATGCATTTACTTCAATGATCCTCAGAATAGGAAAGCTTGCACTATACAAAGAAATAAAAAGTAATTAACCGAAAAATTATACATACTATAGCATACATTAAAAAGCTCAAAATTGATATAAATGAGTTCTAACAAGTACTGAAATAAAAACGCTACAGAGAGCACATTTATAGCGTACTTAACTCAAGAACATTGCCTTATAATAACTGCAAACTGCATTATATTTTTCTTCTTTACAAAGTTATATGAATCCTATTCAGTTTCTTCTGAATATATTTTTAGAAATCTGAAACAGATTTATCAAACCGAAACAGCAGTGATGTGCTGGAATACTGACCTTGTGAAACAAACAAAACCACGAATATAAAGAAACTCATGTTAAAACATTATTTACAGAAATCTAGCCGCTTCATTAAGATCTTCTGGAATCCAGCACTTACTACAGACTAATACATTCAGAAAAACAGTTATGTGCTTTAAAAACGCGGGAAACTTTTCAGTGGACATTTGATATCGAATCAGGAAAATTTAGACGCATGGTACATCAAAACACTGAAAGTTAGTCTCGCCTTTTTCATACGAGTGTCATAAAGTTAAGAAACAAAAGGCATGCAGCGCCATCTAGGCAAGATAAACTAATTTGTTTCGATATCCTGTTTAAAACAAAAAGTAGGATGTAATGTGATAAGAATGACTCATTGTTTCTTACTCCAAAGACGTATTTTACTGGCTAAATGATATTATTCCGTGCATATTTGTTTATATAAGGTAAATTATGATTTTTTGCGCATATTTGATTTTATAGAATAAATTATATTCTTTCGTGCATATTTCGTAAGTTTATGACGCAGAAATTACACAACTCAAATCGACATTAATTTAACGTCAGATGGCGTAGCAATCAAGCAGTTACATCTCAACAGATAAAAAACGCTAAAATTCAGGAGTACACAAGAAATGATTTCTTACGCGTTATACATGCATAACAGAAACGTTAGTCATCCAGTATAAATAAAGAGAAATATGAGTATTCTTCTTCTGCTGACAAAGAAAGTGCATCTATGTGAAACACACTATTAACCTAGTGGTCACGTGCTAACAACGTTTTTGTGCGAAAGAATGCGGAAATGGAGACATGTTATGTGGAAATATTGCCTGGGACAGAGCTGCCTAGGGCCCTACAGTCCTAAGTACAGCCGTGTAAATCTAATTTCTAAACGGAATTTAACTATTGGCTCAGGAGAAACGTGGAAGTGTTTATAACTTTTCTTGGTAGGATTACTCTTCGATATTGATTCCGGGTTGTTCGTCTTATGTTTCTTATGTATTCATCCAAATAAACGATTTAAACGAAACACTGTTATATTTCACTAGAGGTTTTTTAAATGATTAGCGAAAGTTGATTAGCGCGATACGTTATGATTAATGTTTATCAAAACAAGTTTTCTGTACGTAATATATGGTACCCAAATTAACCAAAAATGGTGAACAAAGCAGGAAAATGAAGACACACCGCGAACAGCATTATGCTACAAATGTCTCAATACTTCGAACAAGAGCTTAGCATTCAAGTATTAGCGAAACACGTTCATAAACGTACCAAACAAATACACTATATTATATATATATAAGACAAACGTATAGCACTGTTAAACTATAAACAATGTAATTTTAAACAAGATAAATAAGCTTTGAAAAGCTGACACACGAAGGAAGAAAGTAAGCAACGGAGAGAAGTTTGGAATAAAAATATACAACCAAGAGGAGTTTGGAATAAAAGTATACAGCTGAGAGGAGTTTGGAATAAAAGTACACAACCAAGAGGAGTTTGGAATAAAAGTATACAGCTGAGAGGAGTTTGGAATAAAAGTATACAACTGAGAGGAGTTTGGAATGAAGTATACAATACAGAGGAGTTTGGAATGAAGTATACAATAGAGAGGAGTTTGGAATAAAAGTATACAACTGAGAGGAGTTTGGAATAAAAGTATACAGCTGAGAGGAGTTTGGAATGAAGTATACAATAGAGAGGAGTTTGGAATGAAGTATACAATAGAGAGGAGTTTGGAATAAAGTATACAACTGAGAGGAGTTTGGAATAAAAGTATACAACTGAGAGGAGTTTGGAATGAAGTATACAATAGAGAGAAGTTTGGAATAAAAGTATACAGCTGAGAGGAGTTTGGAATGAAGTATACAATAGAGAGGAGTTTGGAATGAAGTATACAATAGAGATAACTTTAGAAGAAATATACAACAGAGAAAAGTAGGGAAGAAGGTATGCAATACACATTGGAGACTATGGCAATGTGGTACAATGGGTGTCCAGAAATCGTTTTAACATAATTGTTTATCGTGGTTCAGAGATAAATATAAACAAATTTGTTATCATAATTTTCAAACAGATTGTATATAGCATTAAAGGACTTTATCCAACGTAACTTATGAAACACACTAAGTTACCTGGAGCAGAAGAAATGTGGATGTATCACGTTATTTTTTTTTTAAAGAAGCACAGTGTAAAACAAAGACATTACCTTAAATCATGAATAATCTTAAATGATTTAATACCTACTCGTTCAACGGAAGAGAAAAGGCAAGTCAACATTCAGTCCTACAATAACTGTGACATTTATCCAAATTACCCTAGGTACAGCCATTAATAAATATATGTCTGTTTGTATGAAAAGTAAAATATTTTCTCAACTTTTTTACTCAGTGAAGTTAGCCTCAAGTCAGCAAGTAAAAGTTATGCAACTGTAATTGTTTTTCTTAGTTTTGGCCAGATTGTGGCCAAGTAGTTAGCCTAACGGACTGGGGATTTAAGGTCTTGGGTTTGAGACTAATGCTACCAAACACCCGTCGTATTTTCGGTTGTGGACGCGTTATAAGAGTAGCAGTCAATCCAGCTATTTTTTTTTTTTTAAGTGTAGCCGTTTCCTGTGGCGGGTGCTGCCTACTGGCGCCTTTTCTCTGGCTCGCAGTTCCAAACTAGAGGTGGCTATGTTTAAACCACAGGGACCCCTGACCTGGCCATTCAACCCATTGTATACATAAGGTGAGGTGTTGTTCAGGTGAATAAAAAGAAGCTTCGCTGTTCTGAGGACTTACGAACATTTTATTTTCAAAAATCGAAATCAGTTTTCTATGTGTGTTTTTTTTTTGTTTGTTTGTAATTAATGTCACTGAATAACACCCGAACCACTCGTAGAATTATAAAATTTAACAATTATTTGCCATCTAGAAATTAAAGGAAATAATTGTATTTAAATAAATGATCCCTCACTTAAAATCTATTGTTCTCCGGTTGTTTATACTATTTTATTTGTTAAACTTCAGCTTGAAGTTAGAGAAACTGTTATTCTAATAAATAAAGTATAAAGTACTGTTTGTTTTGAATTTCGTGCAAAGCTACACGAGGGCTATCTGCGCTAGCCGTCCCTAATTTAGCAGTGTAAGACTAC
>NW_013666197.1:53083-57447 GCF_000517525.1 Limulus polyphemus | reverse complement strand
AGATTGACTGTCACTTTATAACGTCCCCACGGCTGAAAGTATAAAATAGTTAAAAATTGAATATAAAAGAATAGTTAAATACGTCGACGTTACACAGGCGTTAACAGAGTATCATCACGATAACCCCTCCAGAACTTCATTCTGTTATTGTTTTAGAGACCTGCTCTACTTAAATTAGTATGCACAACCTGTAAGGAAATGTTTACGACCGAGTAAATGTACTTCATTCAATAAATTGCCAGACAAAAGTCATTGTTCGACATCTCAGTGTAAAGCTTGCCGTCCGTTCGAACAGGTTATTGGCCAAGATAATTCACGAATTTAAAAACAGTTCTTTCCTGACAGCTTGTATATCCCACTATTAAGTGCAAGGGCGTTCAAAGCTGGCACATACTAGTGAGAATTACAAAAATGTGGTGTGACGACTTCCGATATCCAAGTCGTGACCTACTTTGTTCGAACAACCACAGGCATATCGCAACAAGATATGTACAAATACATGTATAATAAAAAGAGCGAGCTTTCCTGTGCACGTGGTATTAAACGAGCTAGTTTTGATGTAGAAGGCAAGATCAGTACTGGATAAAGCGAATATTAAACAGTATTATCAATTGCAAAAAAGTACATATTTAACAACAAATCAAAACTGATTTTATCATATTACAGCATCCTTAAATACTTCTTTTTAGACATGCACGAGAGTTAGCTAAAAGTGAAAAAGCAACGTATTGATGATAAAAGTAAGCAATTTCCTGTGAAAAGTTAAAACAAATTGACGTGTAAATATCAGCATAAGTGAAAATGACTTAACAACTTACTAATCCAATCTTGGCAATTGAGATTTTTCCCACGTGTTAGTGCAAGTTTAAAACACATGACATCTCTGCATAGATAATTTGTTACTAAGATGCATTGTTGCTTAGCAGCAAATAGACCATTTCACACCAAGTTCAATAGTTAAATTGAACCGCGACAACTAACCCTAACGGAAGATGACGTCGACCTGACTTGAGTATTTAGGCCGTGCAGAACATCCACAGGTGAATTAATTTTGCTAGTAATGTGTCATCCTCTCATCTGTAAAACAGTTTGGACTGGTGTGTGTTGCTTTTAGTGTTTATTGTTTAAATGCGTATAAATGCAACAAGGAAATGTAACACAATAATAACAAATACAAGTTACGATCAATATGCTTCCATGTTTCCCATGTAACAAGGCCTTTTGCTCTCGGAAAGAGAATAACATTTTCTTTTAGCAAAGTTTAACATTAGAGGCCTATGGCGGGCTTTCAAATACACATTCCATGTTTTTATAGCCACAAGCCTTGTTTTCTTATTTTCTTTCAGTATTATAGTTGAGTATTCTTTACTTAATGTTTATTTACAGTGAGCTACTGTTTGAACCGAGTTCTGTTTAAACTTACTGTGTTAATTAAAGGTGTACTGGTTCGTAGCGTTTTATGTTAGCGTGGCTTACTTTCACTTGCTGTCAGTTTCAATTGTGACACGTCTTTTTAGCTTAATCGTTTAATTAGGTTAAGGATCGCTTTTATGTTATAACAAAGTAAGTGATTACATATTCAAATGAAAGACATGTTTTTTTCATTTATTCTCCAAGCTTTATGTGACTTAATTGTTTTACTACACAAAATTTATTCACCAGCCAAGTTTGATTTGATTTTTTAGGTTCCGAGTGCTCATCCAAAAACATCACACCTACATTTTTTCACTCAAATCTGAGTGAATAGCAAAAGTAAAAGAAAAAAAAACTTCAAGGAAATGCGGCCCCAACGAAAGAATACTTGAGAGTATTAGGCTTTTGAGTTACGTTTAACACTCTGCATTTATTAATCTGGCAGTTAAATGTAAAGTATAATACAAAATATACTTGGTCGTGCTGAATAACTATTTCACACCATGATCAACTGAAACCTGGCAATTCAGTTTGTATAAGCTCTCATCAGCCGCTGATAGAAAAGTTTATTATAGAGAAGTTGATAGGTGTGTGTATGTAATTGAAACCTACTTCAAGCTGTTTTTCACACCCCCAAAGCATATAAGCCACCTATCGGATAGTAGGAAACTACAGCCTTTGGCTCGTCATGGTACGAGATTTGTTATCTATAAAGCAAGCAAATATATTTTTAACAATACCATTTCCAGCTGAAAGCCCAGAGAAGTGTCAGTTGTTGTTTCGTAGTTCACGGCCTTATTCTATATATAAAATAGCCCATGCATAAGTCGTTCAGCCTGATTAAAGAAAAAATGGATGGTACGAAACGCTAAGTAGATTTATGGTACACACACACATATATATATATATAGTTACAAATAAATAAGTAATAACAATGTCGACTTTTAAGTCATTTAATATTTAAAAACCCATAAATTATCCGTGTAATTTTAATGTACCCATTGAAACATTGAGGTAATCAAATAAGTCCCGACATAAATAAGTAATACCAATGTCGACTTTTAAGTCACTTAATATTTAAAAACCCATAAATTATCCGTGTAATTTTAATGTACCCATTGAAACATTCAGGTAATCAAATAAGTCCCGACATAAATAAGTAATACCAATGTCGACTTTTAAGTCACTTAATATTTAAAAACCCATAAATTATCCGTGTAATTTTAATGTACCCATTGAAACATTCAGGTAATCAAATAAGTCCCGACATAAATAAGTAATTTCCATTTTAGTGAATTGTTTTACTACCCAGTATACTGCGAAGTAAAACAGGTGGTCTGCACGTTGGCATGACCTTCATTGACGGACGTAGTTTTGGGTGGAAGGAAAAAACAGCCCCACCCGGCCCTGACAAATACCAAAAATCGACAACGACTTCACTGTAGACATGCTCACTCGAAAGATTTTGTATAATTGAGCTTTAATTCCATTTACAAACTTTTTTAGTGCTAACGTGTGTTTGTGGTGGGAAATTTCCATGGGAAAACTGAATCACAAATAATTCAGTCACAAAATTCAAAACCTTCTTTCATTCACAGACATAACTTTGATTTTTTACTTATGTGAAAGTATAAGGCCTAGAATTTTTTCTAATATATATTATATCAAACCGTTATAATATACTGATAAAACTCCATTTTGATTCTGGAAGCGTTAGAAATTAAATCACACCCGTAGTAAAAAAGCACACAACACTGACAAGGCTACATGGCGTTAGAGAGGAGAGTAAGAAGGGTGTTACTTAATATACGCCTACATCAAATTATAGGCACACATTTTACACAGATTTTACTAACTGCAGTGTGTTTACCGACCTAAATTCCGAATTATGCTTGTGTTGGTTGAGAGGAAGTGTTGCTTCTCATATATTTAAGAAAATGGCTTCCAGGTTCTAAATCTCTAACTCTATCAAAAGTACTAGAAGTTTACATTGTCAAATAGGAGAGAATGTACAAATACATTAAACAATAGCGTGTTTTGTTTTCTCCACTAAGTCTTCAATTCTTGGCTTGAGAGAATGCTTCAGAAGATCTCTTAATGCCGTTAAACACCAGGTTCTGTTTTAACTGTACATGTAACGGTCCGTACAAATGTTTTATTTGCTCCTGTCTTTATTTTATTATTAATATTCAACGAAATAATTCACAAAGTTCGTTTCAAAATATTGAAAAAAAAAGTGTCTTTAGCTACGTTTATACTAAATGTATTATTCTTAGAAAAGTAATATATATATATATACGATAACAATGAGAGGTGTAACGTAAACTCATGCTGGTAGATCACTGCTTGGTCAGTAATGCCGAACCAATAGAGGGAGCTACGGTAGAGACGCGTCAAAATTTCATTGGAAGACCATTGTAACAATACTACGGAAAGTGCATAAAAAAACAAATTTTTGAAGGTTGTATGTATCGAAACAGGTTTCAACAATTGTTAACCACAGTCTAGGCCTTTTTATCATAAATAACAATAATAAAATATATGAGAAATTCAAATAGCCAAAATGTTTTAAATAGAAAACAGAACTTATCAAACCTCTGGGGTATTAAAGCTGGTAATAAATAACGGGATACCGAATAATCAGAATATAAAAAAAGTTTAAAATTAAGTTTTAACGCTCATTGTAATAAAGTTCCTAAGATTTCAAAGCTTATCATTTTCTCTTTTCTTTTGCGCAATATCTTTGTTTTCTCGATATTTTTATTATTATTACGTTCGCCCCCTCCCCCAGTAGTACAGGGGTATGTCTCCGGAATTACAACGCTAGAAACCGGGTTTCGATACCCATGGTGGGCAGAGCACAGATAGCCCATTGTGTAACTTTGTGCTTAATTACAAACAAACGAATTATTACGTTCACTGAAGTATAAAAAGAAACTTTTTTTTTTCTA
>NW_013666197.1:51480-52191 GCF_000517525.1 Limulus polyphemus | reverse complement strand
AAGTTACGGAAAATTAATTAACACACGGAGACGTAACAGTATTATCTATAAAAAAATAAAATACATTGAAGCTTGTATGTGCTCTCTAAGCCAATGACTTAACTAACGTATTTTCATGGTCCATAAATTTTGCAACTGGGGGCATTCCGAGGGAAGTATCTACTAAATATAAAATAATCTGAAGTTTGTATATACTTTCCAGCGAACAGTTTAGTTATCATATTATCATGGGATGGTTTACAAGTATAAAAAACAATTAATAAAATACGATAAAACACAATTTGTACATTAGCTATAAAATCACATTTGACTGCGGGATTGCGGTAAGTTCATCACAAGACAACAATCCCGATTTTGCGAAAATCATAGTTAGGTTATCCACTGGAACGCTAAGGGGCCCAGAAAAAGTAAATTTGTGTTCTTTGTTCACAATCTTGTTTGAGCGCCTTTATTTTACGCCTTTACCGAAATAGTTTTTAATCGAATCTTGTATTTTAACCAAATTTCACAACAAACAATCTGTATACTTTAAAATAAACATTTTTTTTTATCATTCTTGTTTAAAAATACCATTGAACCTTTTATGAAAGAATGCGAAACCCTAGCGTGATTCATTTTTTCATTTATATTTTTTTGACATCAACATGTTTTTCATTGTTGTTATCGGTTTCAATAATTTGATTTTCACATAGGTGAGTTTTATTATGCATA
>NW_013666197.1:29188-50480 GCF_000517525.1 Limulus polyphemus | reverse complement strand
ACCCTGAAAATATGCCTGATGACTCCTTCGTTCTTTAAACTATACCTCGTTTTAACCGTGTCGACCAATTCCCTGGGAATTCGACCAGTAAATCTTTCGATAAATCAGTCACTGATTGTTTAATCTTTGTAGGTGTCCATGGTTGCAGGTTACGTCGTAGTGTGCTGCCTATTTGCATGTTCGACTAATTTCATACAGGTGACAGACACGTTCATCTGTCGTTTCCACAAGTACAGAGATAGCACGCTTATAAAGTCAGACTCGGAAGACTGACTTGGTGGTGTGACTACTGGAAAATTATAAGATATTTTACTATAGATTAAATATAAAATGTAGTTACTTATTTTCTGCTTCAAACTGCTGTTAATTTTTAGCTGCCCAGTTTTGCAGAACAAATTATTTCTTCAAAGCGTCTTTCCATATGTTAGTAAAGATTTTTAACTTCACCTGATGCTTTTACATTCGTTATATTTTTTATTTACTCTTTTACATCGTTCACCCGGTTACAAAAACTAAGATATGTCATATAAATATTTAGTTTTATAAATTTTATAAACATTTCATTGTTAACCAGACTAATTCATAAATTTTGTGGTCGTAAATTACTAAATTAAAGATAATCATAATGCCTGTTAGCTACAAGTTGTCGGAAGCCTAGTAGTGCTCCCCAAACTGTGTGCTGCGGAATGGTATCAAGTTGTCGGAAGCCTAGTAGTGCTCCCCAAACTGTGCGCTGCGGAATGGTATCAAGTGTGACGTGGAATTATTAAGTAATTTTTATTTAGTAATGTAAATTATTATTAAATTAATAAATTTTTAAGTTTCAAATTTGATTTATATTCTTGATATACAGTATAAGAGTAATTTCTACCTGTCTTAGTCTGGGGGGGGGGGGGTACTACTGGCCTAGTAAATACCTATTGACAAATTAGAAACTACTCTTTATTCTTCCATTTATTGTAATCATTTTTATTAACATAACGTATTCTTGAACTATCTTACAACTTAAGAACAGGTTTAGTAAAATCCAATAACATAATAGCTGTAGAACTTCATGTACGAACTTAGCAGTATTGCTAAAAACATGAATTGATGAAAAAAAACGGAATAGGGCCAGATATACACTGCTGCACTTGGTGATCATGTGTGTATACATATATCTGTGTGTGTGTGGTTTTTGGTATTTTGCAATTACATTAATGTTCGTGTAATATTTGCCCTGCAATAGCAACTTTCAAAAATTAAAGTACTAGTTGTTAATCTATCTTGTTGGTTTTGTTTTACAAGATTTCCGTTAAACAGCATATTACTTTGTTGTTAAAGTAGTGGCATACTTCGAAATGTCAAACTAGTGAAGATATTTCCCTTTAATTGTAATATATCTCATTCTTCATGAAATCTCGTTACGTAGGGTTTTCCATTGTTGAAGAATTTCTTATTGTTACCAGTGCTATTGTAGAGAAGCATTTGAAGCGCAATAAACACTATCGGATCTAGGGTGTTTATAGTAATCATTGCTCTTCTCATACATGATATCGTCCCACAACGATATAAAAAAAAACAACAACAATTAATTTCACCTAACTTGTGAATTTGGAATCCCCAAGCTTTTGTAATATTAGTTTTTAACGACATTAGAACAAAAGCTGGATATCTCAAAAGAAAACACATCTTAACCGAGACATGTGAGGTGACAGTTGATCTGAAGTTTTGGAGATGTAAGATCAATCAATAACTTGCATTATTTTCTATTACTTTATGTTGCAGACATTAACTGCTTCATTTAATGTCCTATTACTGCTTGATAATAGAGTTCAGGAAATAATATAGTTATAGTGACTTATAATAGATCATTATAATCACCGAGAAAAAAAAAGAAAACAGCATTTTTCTTTCTAATATTAACACTAAAGTTATAACTAGTACATAACACTTTGAAAGATAATTGAATGTATATGTGTGTGTGGTTGTTGATTTGAAAGATTACTTCTGAATACAACAAGTATGGTTTGAATCTCCACTTAAAGAAATATATATAAATCTCCCCAAGACAACAGAACTTGGGATATGTATACAGCATATTTGTATTTAGGAGTCACGGTTTTCAAACAGGTTTAAAGTTTTCTAAGTAATCAACATTCATCAAAGAAACTCATATTTATAAGCAAACATCAATTCTTCTTCTTGGGGTATACAAACAGGCAAGGGTATGGAAATCGAACCTCACAGAAAACCAACACATTCTAACAGTTACTCGTACTTACTACCAAGATTACTACAATAGAAATCATGAATACTTACAACAGAACCAGACAAATCACGTGCAACAGATGTTTATAGAGACACACAGCTAGACAAATAGTTCACTGTTGGGGCGTAATTATGATGACGATAATACTACTATTGGATTAGTGTAGCCTAACAGTTGGTGGTAGGTACTGTTAATTTTAGTATATCGGATTAAAATTAGGAACGACAGTACCAGATATCTCCTGTGTAGATTTGCGCGAATTTCTACAATAAACTACAACAAAACTAAAAGAGAAGCATCAGGAATGAGTTTAGATCAAGATTCGTGAAGGTGACCTTAATAAATGTCTAAACAAAGATCATGGCAGAACTGAACATGTGGACTCTGCTCATAAGACACTTTGTCGTTAATAATATTGTTAATTTTATCTTTTTACTTCTAAATTTTCAACATGAAGTAGAAATTACAATTTTGAACGCCGAAAGCTGGCCGAGCATTGTAAATCTCTTTTGTTGGCCCGGCATGGCTAGGTGGCTAGGGTTCGAATCCTCGTCACACGAAACATGCTCCCCCTTTCAGCCGTGGAGACGTTATAATGCCCCCCCCCCCGTGACCCAGCGGTATGTTTGCGGAGTTACAACGCTAGAAACCGGGTTTCGATACCCGTGGTGGGCAGAGCACAGATAGACCATTGTGTAGCTTTGTGCTTAACTTTACAAAACAAAAAACAATAACAACAACAAAATTACAAAAATATATAAAACTAAAAAGACTGGTTATATTAAAGGTTGAATATTGTGAATCTTAAATATAAAATGCTTACAACAAACACAAACTTCTTGCGTTTGGGTCATATTTTTTCTTATAAAATAACAGCGTATGTGATTAGCATGCTTGTTTGTTAATTCTTCTGAATGATAATAAAGTTATCTCAAAAATATATATTCATTATTAAATAATTGGTGTTAAAATTAAAATAAATAAGTTAGATGTACTTCCGCAGGGTTCCTGAAAGTGTTCTGTTTCAAGAGTAAATAAAACCAAAATTAAGAGTAACAAATATTTTTATTTCTTACTTTTGAAATTTATTTGTAATGCTGTGTTGTAGTCTACAACATAACTGTTCTCGTGATTCATGGCATGCGCACGTTTTACTGACGTAACGACAGTAGAAATTGCAACGTTAAGCGTCACTTATGTGACGTCACTTTAGTATCTACTGACTGACTGACAGAAAGACAACACACTGCTGTATAGTGGTGAGAGTGGTTGAAACAGGTGACCCCTCCTGGCAGCCTTCGACCTCCTTTCGGGGAAATAATTTTTGTTATTAATAATCCTTACCCTAAATATAATTTGTAAATGATTTAAATAAAATTCATAATAATTACAATTCACCTACTTATTCCAGTACACATCATAACAGTAGTTGTTTATATAATTGATGATATAAATAGCGCCTAGATCAGTACTCATGGAAAACAAAAATATCCACCATGACGAAATCCTGATATCTTTAATTTCACATATATATATAATGTTCCCTTGCAATTACCTAACACATTTAAATACTTGGGTGTCGCCTTCGATAAGCATCTGATATGGAAGGCTCACCTTACAACAGTCAACTTCAAGGTCATATAACGACTTACTTTTTACGATGTCTGGCTCGAAACACGTGGGGTTTGAATCCACCTTTTCTCATTTATTCTTACAAGGCCTTCATTCGTCCTTGCATAATCTATGGCCATTCTTCATGGATATGTGTCTCTTCTTTCTTTTGTCACGAAAAACTTATGGTGCTAGAAAGCCATGCCCTCCGTCTGGCCTTTTAAATAAAGCTATCCAGTTCAACGCAGGAGTTATATGATCGCGTCACATTTTACAGCATTCTTCAGAAGCTTCGTATCAAAAATATCACACGACTTACAATATCATCCTTGATGACTTGGCGAACTCTCTGGTTTACTCTCCACGACAGGTGCTCCCTCCAGCTGAACATTTCTTCCAGAAGGTGCTCCTGGACACGTTCCTTCCCCTATGTAAAAATCTGTATATCTATCCTACTTGAATATGTTTTTATTTTCTCATATCTTACTTCGCATCACAACTGAGCATCGTTTCTTATTCATATGATTCCGTTTTGGAATCATTTTTACTACAGTAAAATTATACCTGCTCAGTCATTATCCATAGCCAGTGTACTCTACAGTTTTACCTTATGGTCAAGGAGAGGGCATAACCCTTCGCTGGCCTTCCAGCCTTAAGAGTTGGAATAAAAGATACTGTGATCACTACTATATTTGTCGTATTCCATTTGGCCTGTTCCCCAGAGGCACAGCGGAATGTCTGCGGACTTACAACGCTAGAAACCGTGTTTCGATATCCGTGGTGGGCATAGCACAGATAGCCCATTGTATAGCTTGGTGCTTAATTACAAACAAACAAACAAATCCAGTCGGTCTGATGAGCCCTGGCATTGAGAGAAAAGCTTCGTTAGCACTGGATGTGGCAGATATAATGTGGTTGACTTATTATGACACATTCTTTGCTTTCATTCAAATTTTTGTAAGATTAGAACTTTGCTTATATCCTATCATAATACAAGTGACACAAGTAAGGACATATGAGGGAGAAAACCCGCAAGAATTGGAAAAGGATTTTAAGAAATAAGTCTTTGTCGCTTAGATGGTAAACATTTGGGTTGTAAATACATTTTTAAAGTATTCTTATAACAGAATTTTACTTCTCTGTAAACTAATAGTTTGTTAGCTTTTTGCCTGCTTTTGAGTAATTTGATACAGTCTTTGAGTTGTTATTTATACACGTAGTGGAGGTAGTTGACAAATCATCGGTTAACTTTGATCTATACTGAACTTGTGAAGAATATTTTATTCAGTCTGGGCCACGTTATTCTATACCGAGCTTGAGAAGAGTACTTTATGCTGTCTGAGGATAAATAACTTTAAGTAAAGGTCTGAAAGACAAGAATTATTTAGAGAAAGGTTTCCTCACGTATCTTACAAATTGCACAAATTTTGGAAGAGAAAGAATTGGGGCTGAGAGCCGCCCAATGACTAGCGTAACCGACTGAAATTCTAATGATCTGTGGTTTGTGTCCCGTTACCGCAAGAGATATAATATAAATTGTGCTTCCCACTTTGTTCGTCTGAGAAGTGTAGCCTAAGTTTGCAGTTAGTGGTGTTAATTAGTTGCCTTCCCCCTACTCTATCAGTTCAAAATTAAGGATGGCTAAGCGCAAATGGCTCTTTGTGTAGCTTTGCGAGAATTTTTTTAACAAAACAGACAATGAAGGATTGTTCTTGTTCTTAATGACATTTAAAAAAATCTTGGGCTCAAATCGGTAAAATATTTTATATACAGGACTAATAGTGTTAGGTTCGTAAACGAAGTTTCTCGAGTAATTAATCACTTATAAAAGTATATAAAAAGTCATTTAAACCACTAGATTAATAACTTAATAATCTTTTTTAGCTTTTTTTCCCATATGCCCAAAGTTACTTTCTTTAAAAATTACCGGTCCTTTCTATGACTATTTTCTACTCAGAAAAAAAAAAGTCAAATATTTATTAAAAAGATTTGTGTACATAGAATGATGAAATAATAATTTAGTTTGGTGATACACAACAATATTTATTAACCTAAAAGCATCCTAAATGTGGATAGGAAATAATACACTGATGATAATATTGTATAACATCCTGAACGAGAGCATGAAACCATACATGATGCTAATATTGTATAACATCTACACACAAGTTAAATATGTGAAAAAAATCTTAACCTATGTGAGGAAACAAACTGAAATTAAAGGATTACTCTTGCTTTTACGAGTCAGTTATTTGATGATTAATATAATCATCACTTCTCTATTGCAATGGTTTCACTGCGACGATCATGTGTTACCTGTTCATTGTTAGAGACACTAAAGTATCAACAAGAAAAAAGCAGTACTTTGACCTAGTTGTTGTTCACCAGTAGCGGTTAAACGGGTCATTTGTTTCTTGAATATAATTCCGGGGAAAAGAAAATACATTTGGTGTTTATCAGGAGATAAAAAGGCTTATGCCAAATTTGAATTTTTTTTTTTTTTACCATTTTAATGTTATATTTCAATTTATACAATCTTGTTAAGTAACGTATACGGATTTATTGTATAAAATATACATTTTTCTCTTGAACATTTCCCCCAAATTGTTTGATGATTAAAGTTTCTGAAACCATCCAAGTCTTTAATGAATATTAAAGTAATACAATATTATCATCAGTGTATGATTTCCTATCCTCAGATTATTTTTCGCATTAACATCACACTAAGTTTTGAGTGTTATTGGTTGATCGCACATTTTAAGTCAGACAGACCGTTCATGCTTCAGAGCTTTAATAATGTTTAATGAGACACGACTATATGTTTTAAAACACCTTACGTTTCTGTACGTATATTTTAATGTCAGCAAACATTTTCAACAACAGGCAATACCTTATATATACGAAAATTTCGTAGTCCAACCTATAAAAAAAGGAAATATTCGTTCAACTATGAGTTATTTTTCAACATGATCCCCTCCTGAGTCTATACACTTACACTAGTGGTGCTCTAAGGCCTTTATGCACTTCTGAAAGAACTCTTCTTCTTGGTCTTCAATACATGACTGGGCAGTATTGTACGAGATCATCATCACTATGAAATATTTGATCTTTTAGAAAGATGTTAAGGATAAGAAAGAGAAAAAAGTCACTTGGAGCAAGTCCGGTGAGTTGGGGGGGGGGGGAATTGAGTAACTCAAAGCCAGCACCGTGGATAACTTTTAAAACAACACGTGAGTTGAGAACTAGGGAATTATCCCGATGGAAGAGAACACCTTTTTTTGAGCAATCCTTTTCTATTTTCTTTGATTGTTTGACGCAAATTGTTGATTAATGATGCATATTAATCTCTTGTAACGGTTTGACCCCTTTCCAAATAATCATCTAGTAAAACACCTTTGGCATTCCCAAAAATTGATGCCATGACCTTCCCTGCAAAGGGTTGTGACTTGAACTTCTTTGGTGTGTGTGAATTTGGATATTTCCATTGCACACCTTGCATTTTTGTCGAGGTGGTGAACCCACGTTTCATCCATATATACAAATCTATTGAAACCTTTATAGTAGACGTTGGTTTTCAATAACTCGGATCCGTTTCTGCTCAGATGACAACATTATTGGAACCCATCTAGCACTAAACTGTCACTCAGAATGCTTGCTACAGTACTTTTACTGATTCCTACTTCCTCTGCTAACTTTCGAATGGTAATTATTTTACCATATATATAACCATATCACCAACTTTATCTAAAATTTTTCTTGTTGTCGATGTCGAGGGCCGCCCTGACCTCGGATCACCTTAACATGATTGTCTATTGCGCTTAAACTCAGTACACCAATATTTCACTGGTGGATTCATTGTGGTGTCATTTTCTTTTTAACAAAATATCTGATCGCGGAACGAAGTTCAATCTTCTCCATGACCTTTACATTGCTCACTTCGTTCCTTCAAAACTAGCAACACACAAAATAAGCTCGTTTAGTTATAAATTACGTGTTGTTTACTCATAAAAAGGTTCAAATTTAATATTTATCAGAAAAAGAAATCATACATTCCAGTTGTTGTTGTTTTTAGGTCAGGCCACGAACTTTTCGGACAACCCTTGTACGTATGTAGATTAGAAACTTACATCAACTTAGGGCTGTAAACCTGCGCAATTCACATATTTTAATGTAAATATGTTCTGACAAATCTAGGAGTATAAATCTGAATGAGAATATGAAATTATACACTGATGATAATATTGTATAGCATCCTGAATGTGTATAAAAAGAAACTTTTTTTTTTCTACAATAACTAACATTTGTTGCTTTTTTTTTGTTGTTGTTCGTTTTGAAATCAGATGCGTGTTCGACAAACAAATCCCAGTCATCTTATTGGGAACTAGATGTTTTAAATTCCCCAATTTATCACCAAGTGGCTAGTAAACTTCCCAAATTTCAAGTTCCATCATAAATGTATACCGCCAGAACCTTGTTTTCCCCTCCAAGGCACAGTAACCAGGCATAATTAGTAAAAACAGCTATATTTTAGTTTTTCAGTGCTCTTTATCAGTAACAAATTAGCGTTTTGACTGACAGACGACTGTTGATTTTCGATATGGTCACGTGGAACGGGCGAAACAGAACAGTAAATTAACAAAGTTATTGTAATCACGTAATTTTTAAATGACAATTGACCAAATCAGTGAACTTAATATTTTGTTTGTTTGTAATTATGCACAAAGCTACGCAGTGGGCTATCTGTGCTCTGCCCACCACGGGTATCGAAACCCGGTTTCTAGCGTTGTAAGTCCACAGACATACCGCTATGCCACTGGGGGGCAATTATTCATATAATCGTTCATAAAGGTCTTAATTCAAAAAATATACGGTAGGATTGGGAGCCCCATTTTTGGGAGGCCCTAAGGGCGTATTCGTGGTTAATAGGGAACTGAACAAATGAATGAGAATAGCATCCCTCAGTTTTTATGATGATTTTAATTGTTAACACTTTAACTAATGGTATTTTGTAAAAAACTAAAAATCAACAGAAGAATTATATAAGTTTAAGCTGTGTGTGTTTGATAAAAACAATTTAAAATAATAATAATAAAAACGTAATATTCTTAAACATTGCGAATCAAAATATATTTCAGTTACTTAGATTGTTCGGGGTGTAAAATAGATATCCTTCGAAAAGTTATAAACATATATTTTAGATTTTTATAGATGACAGGAGCCATGAGGTAATCATGATTTCACGTTTTAAACTTTATAAATTTGACCTTTTAAGGTAACTAAAATCTGTATTAATGACCACCAAATGTAAACACCTAATTTACTAAGCACAATTTTCTATATTATACTGTTTTTCCACGGCAGGTTTAATGTATTTGCTGGTTAACCACCTCAGGCTAGCATCCTGTACGAAATTGTTTCGGCAGCCACGCTGTGGTCTGTCCATCATCACCAGAAGGTTGCTGACACCTGCTGGGAAGCATCGGTCGTAGCGAAACAAATTCCCAAGAATAACAAGTTCCGTCTCGATGAGTTAACTATGTTGCCTCCAGTGTATCAACGCAAACGGGTAGCCATAACAGTGTACGGTATTTAGTCCATCGAATTATGACGTCACATCCGCTGACACTATCAATACCCTAGTAATGGTTTTCGGATAATTATGCTATGTTCTGTTGCGTTCACAAAGTTAATTGAACGAAAATAAGGCTTATTTTTAGCAGGGAGATAAATCTTTTAAGGTATATGGTACCCTTTAAAGTTAGTGAAGACACTGTATTGGTTGTTTTTATTTTTCCGAGGCAGAGAAACTATCTCGGTAATACTTTTACAACTATTTGAGGGTATAAAGGGTTTTTTTAGGATGCTTAGACATAGACTTTCATATCGGCATAACGTCTAGGTTTATGGATGGCTCATACTCTGTTTGTCTGTGTTTTTCTTTCGAGATAAGGTGTTTTTGTCCATCAGCATTACCATTATCGTATTAGACGTTAAGGAAAATGTTTTTAAGAAACTTATATTTATTATTATTTGTAATAACTACACGGATAGCATAGCATAATATGTATTGAGAGGACACGTGATCTAGAATACATAAAACACCGAATATATACAAGTAGCTAGCTCCCGCTATTTCAAGCATTTGAGTGATATCACTCGCCGACTGATATTATTATAGCTTGTAAATCATCTATAAATTTATTCAGTCGTATTCTCGAATACTGTTTTTCATTGAATTTAAAAGTTGTGATGCATTAACTATTGAACTGGCGTTTTTGTTATTTTTTGAAACAGAAATGCAGATACGATCCTGGTTTTCCTCTCACGTATGACACAGGAAAGAGCTAAAGACATGTGAAACATTATAGATACATAACATGCAGTTTCTTTACTGATACAGGTGTGTGATGACTATTAATTCCTGCCACAAAAATATAAAACGTATAACCTATTAGTAGCTATATCCAGCTCCAGTAGTAGAAGATACGCAATCATAACACTAAAGTTTCCAATGTCGTGACAAAAACCAGTATTCTACTGTACTTTCTTTTCGAGCAAGGTATAAAGCAACAAGGACCTTAACTGCAACTTGCATGCTCAAACTAATTCCAGTGTCATCTCTAGAGTTGCTACATTTCAATGAGAAAAAATCTTCACCTACCAAATATTCGTCCATTGTCCGTTCTGCATATTCGATACGATACTGCCTCTGAAGTTTGGTGGCTTTTATCCCGTGGGCAATGTGGAGGGCACTAGCGTCGAACTTCCCGGCCAGACTTTCTCGGTTTTTGCTCTCCACTTCGTACAGTCTAGGCGATGAAAGGGCTGTCTTGATTCCTAATGCATCTACATCGAATGTTCCCTTGCCAGATCCACGAATCTGGTCATTGACAAGGTGGTTTGTACGGGGTGCGCTCAGAGCAGACTTTATCCCCACGGACATCCCATCCAAGGTACCTGGACCTGTCTTCGGGACGTGGTTCTGACAGTACACTTCTTTATCATCCTGATCTTGTTGGTTGTTGTAGTAAGTCCTGAGGGTTAACTTTGAGCCGCAAACCAAACACTTGAAACAACCCTGATGGAAGAAAGAGAAGTCTTTCAGAGGTCCAACCTTGTCTACCTGGTACACGGTCTGCTCACAGCGAAGACACGTGTGTTCGTAAGGACTTAGATATTTTTGCGACATTTTACAAACGTCTGGCTAAAAATTTAGAAATGACGAAGATAAACTTCCATCAGCAAACGGCTATTTACTTAGACTACGTTAAAACGTCACACACGAACACAGAAAGGCAAAGACAGTGTGACGGAGAGGAGTGTAATCAGCGCTCTCCACCAACCTGGGGACCGACCGCCTGCTTCGAGCTATCGGAGCGTAGCTACAGGTTGCACACGAGCGTTATGCAACGTCATCAAACCAGTACTCGGTCGGACCCATTATGAGCAGGTAGGCATTGTCAACCAGGCACGTTCAGATACCACACAGCCAGTTTCTTATCCTAACTTTTGTATTTGTCGTGAAGTTTCCGTGATAGGACCATTTCCACTCTCTAGGACCTTTTTTCGGTCAAACAGTCTAGAGTAAAACATTTCCTTAAGCACAACAATTCAATCTCTACTGAAAAATGAGTCCCTACTCTGGGATGGTTTTGGTCACTACTTGTATTATAACATAATTAAAAAGTATATAACATTCTTCACCTAAGATGGGTAGTAGATGAACATCTTCATCTGTAGTGTTACCGTAAAACAAATTTAAACGATTTTTATGAGAGCTATTTATTAGGAAGTTTAATCTTTTGGTCACGGAACTGAAATATTTCCATTGACTTAAGTACGTTAAGGTCTTAATTGATAAAATGATAGTAAACTCATTGTGAACGAGTATTTTGTTTACTGGAACAATGGTACAAGTTTGTTATGAAACCGGGAACTGAACATACAGGTGGAACTATGTCATTTGGTCAAAGATTTAGATCAATGAAAAAACAGGTCATTTTCTATCACGCGTCCCTTTGCTATTATATTTTCATGCATGGTACATTGAAAACTTCCTGCAGTGAGAAAAAGGCTGGTACTTACTCGTTATCGTAACAAGTTTTTACAACCTCCATTACCTCAAAAACAAAGCGTCCATTTTGTTTTTAATTGTAGCTAATCTGACACGCTTAATTTGAAGTCTCATTAAAGACAAGCAAGAATGTTTCAACGCTCAATAGGTTCTTGTTTTATCTCAAAGCTGCACAATGTCCATCGCGGTGAATCAAACCCTGGATTAAAGCGTTTTAAGTCTGTAAACTTACCGTTGACCCACCGGGACGATTCAATAAGATAGATGCTTCTAACAGTACAAAACATGCAATCTTCATTCTCGTGGAACGTAAAGTTTTCTGTTTTGTGAATTTCATTTTATTTATTTTTTGCTAATCTTAAGCCTAGTTAACACCATTTTTTTTTTTAAGCTTGGCGTTTTCTCGTCGTTATTTTGTCCAAACATATCCTAAAGTGGTAAAGCAAGGTTTTATGATATAACTTCTCTTCCTACTATGTTTGAGATAACTATCTCCTGTAAATGGTAAACTAACAGTTGATGCTACAACCTTTTCTCCTTCACACTTTTGCTGACCATTTCCAAGAAATGTTTAAGTAAAATTTAGTGACGCAACCTTTTTCTTCAAGAAAAATTAAGAGTTTCTAATATCCATTCAAGTCAAATAGGATAATTCTAGCTTTTTTCTCCTCTAGTTTTGAACTGACCATTTCCTAGAAGCAGACAGGTAACGTTTGGCGATAAAAACTTTCCTCTTTTAGATTTAGCTGACCACGCATCTTCCACGTACGGTCATCAAACTATACGTGGATGTTTGGCAACAATCTATGACAATCGATTGTTCTGGTTGGTCCCCCCCCCCCCAATGGCACAGTGGTATTTCTGCGGACTTATAACGTTAGACACCGTGTTTCGATACCCGTGGTGGACACAGCACAGATAGCCCATTGTGTAGCTTTGTGCTTAACTAGAAACAAACAAACAAATGTTCTGTTAAATCGGTTTCAAGTTTGGAAGAAACGCACACACTCAAAAAGAGGTTTCGCTTTTTAAGTTTCTTTCTTTAAGTGACTTGAGAAACCAACTTATATCGATCTACAGAAAAAATACTTCATTCGAAGCAACAATATAACAATCTTGTAATATATATATTAACTTTGGTGTTAATAACAATAGTTTTCAATAACTAAAGAAATAAGTCGCACGAAAAATGAACTTATATTCATTGAAACATAAAGACTATAATATTGAATCGTTTGTGTTAAAAAAGAACTGAAATCTTGATCAATGACAAAAAATTAATTTATTCATATCACTTTGGTCACATTCATTTTGGCATCTTGAATAATGTCGGGCGACAATTGCTAAACTTGAACATTTTTATTGAAAAAACAAAACATTAACTGAATAATCCACTTAATGTCTAAAATGATGAAAGAGATGCAAGTCTCATAAAAAAAAAATGAGTTTATTATTTAAACGTCATTAATAATACAGGCCACATACACTTATCTTTCAATTATGATCAAGCAATAACACAGCTTTCCCGGATGTGGTTTTATCTTCATTATTTTATTATCAAAAAGTTATATCAGCCGTAAATAAAATGTATTTGATACACACACACATATATATATACATATATGTGAGTTTCCCATTTCGCTATTTAACCATTTTTCAATGTATCATATTCATCATTCATGACCACATGAGCATGTCTTGAAAGTCATTATACGTTTTGATACCTGTATTGGTTTTGTTTCGTGCTAAATTACAATGGCCTAGCTGTCTATAATTTTGAACTAATAGACTAAATGGAAAGCAGATATTCAAGAGCACCCATCACCTATTCTTGAGCCACTTTAATTGAATAAAAGAACTTGATGGTCACTCTTGTAACGCACCCACGACCCCAGATGAGGAACGCAATGGGACGCATATCCTCAGATCCATAATCCAGCATGCTAACCACTGTCGCGCCCAACCCATTAATATCTAGGAAAATAAGCAATTTAAAAAGCAACATGCGAGCATGCTCGAGTGTTTTTTAACAAGCTGGAAAATGATCCTACTTCATTTGTATTCAGCTACTACAAAGGGGTAACATCATCTTATAAGAACGATGTTCCAGGTCTTATGCTGCCCTTGAACCTACTTCTCTCGTCATCTATCGTTCTCATTCTGATGGTCATGATTATGCACTACTATCTGACACAGCAATTTTCTATCGTAGCAAGCTTCTGCCAAGGACGGCTAGGTCTATCTTAGACCACACATTTTGAAAAAATTTCCAGACTCTCCACTGCAAGGAGAAGTAGTATTTTAATACCATGTTAAGCAAATCAAATGTATAGAAGTTTATGAGTGACTTCATAGCGATTTTCTATTGTAGCAGGCTTCTGCCAAGGACGGCAAGGTCTATCTTAGACCACACATTTTTAAAAAAATTCCAGACTCTCCACTGCAAGGAGAAGTAGTATTTTAATACCATGCTAAGCAAATCAAATGTATAGAAGTTTATGAGTGACTTCATAGCGATTTTCTATTGTAGCAAGCTTCTGTCAAGGACGGCGAGGTCTATCTTAGACCACACATTTTTAAAAAATTCCAGACTCTCCACTGCAAGGAGAAGTAGTATTTTAATACCATGCTAAGCAAATCAAATGTATAGAAGTTTATGAGTGACTTCATAGGTATGTTAGAGAAAGGGTTAGCACGATGTACTATTGCCATATAGTACAGTAATTTCATCTTTTACATGTCCATGGTTCGCGAAGTTCCCATTATATGAGAAACTTGTGGTAAGTTTTGAAGTTTTCATCTCCTCCTGGTGGTAGCAAATTCCAAGTCTCTTTTCATAATCACTTCAGTATGTTCAGAACTTATCCAATTTTTAACAAATTTAGATCTTTCACGAGCTAGTTATTTTTCATAGAGTTTTCTGCTTACTCTATTAGAAAGCAACTTGTGTATGTGATTGATGCTTCTTTACTAGAGCAAGATCTTTGTGAATCAGCTTTTCAGTAATTACGTTTTTAAGTGAGGTGGAGTGGGTTCTTGGACGACCAGTCTGCGAACGTTGACAATGGTAATGACACTCCTACATGAGGTATTGGTGCTGGTTAGATGCTTTTACGTCCATGGGTGTGCTGATCATCTCTTATGGACGTTATTTACTGTGTTATTATAGTTGCTTTTGAAATCTGTGAGCTCTAAAGTTGTTTTCAATTTCACCATATATATTACGTACAAATGACGTATCCTTCAAATTTTGATTCTATCTGTAGTGTTTTGTTACCTGTTTTAACCAATCAAACACTCCTTAGTTTTACTTGAAACAACACATTTTATTTTGGTTCTCACTCAAAGTGATGGCACATTTCTCATCCTCACTTCTAGGATCCGCCAATCACCCTATTATGTTCCTACAGAAAGTCCATCAATGAGAATCGACAGGCAATAAATAATCTTGTGTTCTGTGGTGTATTCATCCATAGTGTATATGTTGTATGTGCAAAATATGATTTTAGAATTTTGGAACTTTATGGACATTACAATCATTTTGTGATTATGAAAAAAAAGTTATGTATAGATATAAGTGTGTGTCTGTGTGTTAATTTGGGAAACTGTATATGCATGCATCGCCAAACATCTTATGCTATCATGGTCGACTGAGAAAGTTTTTTGTTTTTGTGAATTTCGCGCAAAGCTACTCGAGGGCTATCTGCGCTAGCCGTTCCTAATTTTATAAGCTAGAGGGAAAACAGCTGGTCAACACCAACTTGCTTTTGAAATCTGTGAGCTCTAAAGTTTTTTCAATTTCACAATATATATTACGTACACATGACGTATCCTTCAAATTTTGATTCTACCTGTAGTGTTTTGTTGCCTGTTTTAACCAATCAAACACTCCTTAGTTTTACATGAAACAACACATTTTATACAACTAATAATGGGAATGACCTTCACGTTATAACGCCGTGGGACCTGAAACAGCGAGCATATTCAGTGATGGGGATTCGAACCTATGACCAGCAGATTGCCAATCGAGCGCCATAACATCCAGACCATATTTGTCACGTGAAAAGGAATATTGTTAGTGTAGATGTACAACACATTTTTCAGTTTTATGGATCTACAACTTACCTTTGATACACATTAACATGCCTATATCTTTAAAAAAGCGATTATGGTTTTGTATCGTGTGTTCTGTGACAATGGCGATACATTTGCGACATTAACAATCTTCATGACACCTATTTCATTTTGCCGTCTGATAAGCAAATGTTCATTGTTTCTTGGAGTGATAAAGGATCTCGTACACGTAGCTTTGTGTTTTGAGTCATCTTCAATTATAGTGTTGGTCATTCCTTTAATTATTACAAGTTCTTTAGTTCCATATGAATAAATCTTGAAGTTAGATAATTTCAGTGGTCTCTGAATTGTAGACATATGTGCGTTTAACTAAAGCATATGGTTGAGTTCATTATATTAAAATAATTTTGAATATGCAAATCAGCAAGTCATATAGCAACCGCAGCCAATTTAAAGTCACGATGAAACAGAATTTATCACAACTACAGTTTGATGGTGTATGGTGTAACATAGTTAATTTGATGCCACCAAAGACTGGTCACTTTTGATATGGGTATGTAACAGCCCCTTCCGACGCAAAATATTTAGAGACTCAGATCCGAAAGATGTATTCAGATCTGGAATTTAAAATTTACAAAACGGGAATATTATATTATATTTAACGGAACTGGAAAATATAGAAATATGGATCAACCTGGGATACCAGGTCCATCCAAAATGAGACTTGCAACAATTCATACCATAATGATAAGAATCAACAGTCATAAGGGTCAGTAGCAAAAGCCGTGCACGTGTCAAAGGCAACAATATGCCACATAATCAATAAGGATCTCCATATGGAAAAACAACAGAAGTCACACGACACATCAGTTCAGCTGTCGCATACCTGAAACTGATGGATAATGAAATAGGTATTCATGCTGTTTCACATGAAAACATGCTAGTCAATTCGCCAGACGTGCCGCCTGTGGATTTGTTTGTAACAGACCTATTGAAAGAGCGTACATTAGATGGATTATGGAAAGCAGCAGCATGGAGGAAGGATATTCTTTGAAGATGATAGCATTTTAACGGAACTTTATATAATGAAAACTACGCTGAAGGTTTAGGACTATTGTCAAAATGTATGGTTGTCGGAAGGAGCATGACCAGACGTGGTGACTTGGATTGCAACAACATGGTGAGGCTCCCAAATCGTTTTAATATAATGTACAGAACCTCTGTATTAATACTAGCTCCATAGTTCATCATGATGTTGTGTTGTTAGAATTTAGTATAATGCTGATGTAGTGGTGCTCTCGAAGACCCACTACATTTCCTACTTCAAACACGTACTCACTAGAAGGTGAATTACCATTCTTGGGTACGAGATGGGTGGTTACAGAATGAAGATATACAAAGTTAACATTATTATATTTTTTCCTGTTAACCTGATTGCGAATGTTAGACGTTTGCTATTGGATAAAAAAAGTCTGAGCTATGCAATGAACGACGAACCAAAATGTTACATTTTCCGCAGTTATACTACATTTAACTGTTAGGTGGACAGGATATAAGTCTATCCTGCTGAGGAAATGGGCCTCTTTAATTGTGATATTTGCTGACTTTTGGTATGTTTTTACTTCTGTCCATTATATCGTGTTTGAGTTTTTTGTCCATGTATTTCATTGTTTGTATTCCGTGTTTAGATACTCTTTCAATGGTGTCTGCTTTGTGCTTGGAACATGTTTAAGGTTCTTGTAAAATCTAGCATTACATTGTCTTTCAAGGCATGATATCTAACCCTGCGTGATGAGATGTCTTGCGTAACTGTAATTTGATTTCACCACCTGTATCGCTAAATTCACATGTGGCTGCTAGTCTGTAACGTTGAGCATGGTAAATATAGATAATGTCGTCGTTTCTCTCATCCACACTGTCGAACTATACATCTTTAATAGTCTACGTTTAATTTTAGTGAAAAGTAGTCTGTAATTTCTTTATCTACTGCGTCATAATTGTTAGCTTCACCTGTGTTAGGTAGGGAGAATATATCACAAACATCGAGACCAAGACAATGTATTGGATTGGCTCTCTTACAGCTGTTGTCTTTTAAATTTGAACTTATTGTAGGTAATTCTGAAATCGTTGTCCCTAAGAGATTAAGATAAGTACTTACGACAATCTTTGAAAATGACGTCAGTGCTATTGACTCTTCCGCAATGTTAGTATTCTCTAATAGATTGAATATATATATATGTGTATATAAAATAAGCATTGCCATTGTTGGTCCTAGTTGTCAACTTGATGTCATAAAGGATAATGCATGTGGTAATAACATCCAAATGCGTTGGGGATATACAAGCTATTAAACAATATCCAAACGCTGACGATAAACTAGCCGTTATCATGAAACACAATTAATCATAGTTTAAATTTTAAAGTGGTTTCATTTTTAGTTTAAGAACTTTAAGGGTAACTGCTTTCCCACAACTGGCTGCAGACAATGGATTGCAATAGGAGTTGAGACGCTATGAAATAGCAAAATGGTAGGTAAATATTTTGAATTACTACTATGTTCTATAGGATGTAATCTTTTTCTATCATTATTAAGTTCATGTATGAGTAAATATGTAAGCAGTTAGAAAAAGAATACTAATCACTTAGATTTGCACCCCAGTGCCTCGGTGGTAAGTCTGAAGGCTCATAACACTAAAATCTGGGTTTCGATACCCGTGGTGGGCACAGCCCAGGTAACCCATTGTGTAGCTTTACGCTTAACAACAAACAAACATTTATACATAGAAAGAAGATCGAAATGTGTTTAATGTTGTGTTGTTTTATGTCATAATTTATGTTTTAGACGGATGAATTTTCTAATAAATTAATTGAATTCGACAAAATAATCATTTGTACAAGAAAATGCAGTTACTCTGCCTTCATAGAGTGCTTCACTATGGTAGACGACAACAAAATATCTTGGACGTTTAACCAGTAAAACAAACAAGTGTTATTTCAAATTTGACTGATTACCACGCTGCAATATTTTTTTTTCTCTAAAAAAATAGAAATAAATAAAACATGGAGATCTATTACTGTGCGTTTTAGATGTTTTATGTTTAGAAAGGTTTTGTCTTTAGAATATTTTATCTGCTTTATTACTTAGACGAATAACCTAATTTTTTTATTTGGCTGCTACTTAAGACAAAAATAGTGTATGTAATAACAGTAAACTATGTTAGGCTTAGTAATCAATATTCATAGCGGCAATAGATTTGTATTTTTCCTGGTGAAAGTAATTGCTAAATTTATTCCAAGAAATTTTACAAGCAGTGAGTAAGTGGAATGTGTCATAACCAATAAATATGTTGATTATTATGGAAATTGGTGCTTATAAATGCTGACTTTTAAAGTTCGTATAGTTATAATTTCTATTTGTTGAAATACGCAGAATATTTTAAAATAAGCAATATATACATGCTGTCAGTACGAATTTTCATTTTAAATTTACCTTTTCTTGGAAAAAAAATTATTGCGCCAGAAGGCCTTTCGCCCAGTACCAAAACTTTTCAGCCAAGCTGGATCAAAATGGCAGCCAAAATGCTGTTTGTATACAGTATGATAAATTTTATGTAAGCCGAACCTTGGCGAAACAACAAAATCAATAGCTAATATTGGCAATAATAATCACATAAGGTCATAGGTGTTTGTTTGCACATCTTAGAGTTGGAATCCACAGTAAAATAACTAAGAGGATTGTGTAAAAGAAAAACGTTTGCAGTATGACGTAACTGCTATCTCGAATATTAGGCTTATTTGTTCCATTACTTTACAAATTTCCGGCTTTTTAACACTGTAATAACAGTTTATTATTGTATTCACTTAGCTATTTGGATAGACGTTAGGCTGTTCTCATGCTCCAGCTCAGTGATAAGTTTTGGTATTGAACGAAAGACCACCTGGGAAGTGAGTTGAATCAGACAGAAAACAAAGAAAGGCATAAAATGTTATTTTTATACAGTAATGAACTAGTTAAAAATTGTATTTAAAAATGTTGCAGACTGGCGTGATTTTTATCGCGAATATGAAGCATGTTAGTTCAAATGCTTTACTAGTTTTCAGGTTTAACCACTGAACTCTATACCTGGGTTGAACAGAGTAACAATATATCTAAATTGTTAGTTAAGTTAAATCGAGGCCAGTGAAAGTATCAACCCACATCCAAGTTGCTTCTGTGGGCATCGGGCGGAGAAAAGAAATTTGGAACACGAAAACACACACACCACCATAATAGGGCTGGCAACCTGTTTGGCACTGTGACGTCACGTTACCGCGTGCTGCTGGAAAAAGTGTAAGTTTCAACTACTGAGAAAATAATAGGCTTAGTATGTAAACAGTAGCCTGTTTAACATTTATATATATATATATAAATATATTAATTGAATTATATCATAACGTTGTCGTGTAACAACTACGTTTCCACCTTCGGTGCCATTAATTATTGATTCTGTTTCCTCTTCATATTTTTATATTGTTTGTTGTTGATACATATCGGATCACTTATATTTCTGCAATACTACAAACTGGAAAACCCTGGCATATTTGTTTAGTGCAGTGGCAAAAACGACAACTACATACATACGTGTATGATACGGTATATCATCAATTAGTGATGTCACTCATTTGAAAAGTTCTATAAAATTTCTTTAAATATGAACTACTTTTCTTTGCAGCATTATGAATATAATGGTTATCTATCTATATATTCATACTTACATATTTGTATTAGGGATTTGAACATCATTTTTTTTCATCTTCAGTCGTGTAAAATCTTATTGCCCTCGTAGAATCAACGTAAGAATACTTAAAAGCACTTTTTTTATCATTTCTTAAAATTAACAATACTGATATTGTTAACTTTGCTTATAATAAGTGAAAGTGCACCTTAGTTCGGAATATAACAATATTTAATATATTTAAATAAAAATGTGCGTTGTTAACTTTAACCAAGCTTGTCTTGACAACTAGGGCCATCTGTGAATTGATTTCGAAACTTAACTAACATATTTAAACTGACTCTTTAACTCGAACGGAATAATCAGCATGGGTTCGTAAGTTGATTTCAAAAAGTGAATATCGACAGAGTTCCAGCATATACACCATATAACATAAATAAATCTGAAAATGAGTTCCTTACAGCAGCATGTACACCATATAACATAAATAAATCTGAAAATGAGTTCCTTACAGCAGCATGTACACCATATAACATAAATAAATCTGAAAATGAGGTCTTTACAGCA
>NW_013666197.1:26563-28237 GCF_000517525.1 Limulus polyphemus | reverse complement strand
CATATACACCATATAACATAAATAAATCTGAAAATGAGTTCCTTACAGCCGCATATACACCATATAACATAGAATAAATCTGAAAATGAGTTCCTTACAGCCGCATATACACCATATAACATAAATAAATCTGAAAATGAGGTCCTTACTAAAATATTCATGTATAGCAGACTGGGTAGCATGAGGTTTTACAAGCAAATGCACTATTTATTTTATGTAGTATTTGATTTCTTTTCGTCTTATTCTCATGCATTTTAACAGCTTTTTTTAGATGAAACAATGCAATTTGTTTTTAAAGTCACAGTTATTATGTACATATTTAGACATTCGCTGCAGTGTATTTCTCTTGTTTAGGTATTATATTATGCAGATAGACGAGGTATGGCGAAAAATAAAATGTAAATATATTCAGCCATACAAATGAATGCAGCGCCCCTTTTTTTAGTAGAAAAATACCGTCATAAAATAAAAACAAAAACTTTATAGTAAAGTTGGTTCCAACTTTCACCATGGTAAAACACAGCGTGACCATAACATTAAACACTTGGTAAGTATTGTGTTGTAAATACAAGCTAGGTTTTAATTGGAAAATATTCATCATATATCTATAAATACATCAACTCAAACACAAATACTGAAAATTACTACAAAGTTTGTTTGTTTGTTTGTTTTTAATTTCACGAAAAGCTGCACGAGGACTATCTGCGCTAGCCGTCCCTAATCTACCAGTGAAAGACTAGAAGGAAGGCAGCTAGTCATCACCACCCACCGCCCACTCCTGGGCTACTCTTTTACCAACAAATAGTAAGATTGACCGTCACATTATAACGCTCCCACGGCTGAAAGGGCGAGCATGTTTGGTGGGAAGGGGATTCGAACCCGCGACCCTCAGATTGTGAGTCGAGCGCACTAACCACCTGGCGATGATTACTACAAAGTAAAAGCAATAATTTTAATAAACAGAAGAAAATGTGATTACTGAATGCTTTTGTTTTTTTTTATATTGAGTTTTTCTTAGTTGGAGTCCCTTTGCTCTTAAACATTATTTTTATACTTTTTGTGTGTGAGTTTATTTATCTAGTGTGAACTTTCTAAACTATCTTTTTCTTTTAAATAAAAAACTAAAAAAATAGGTGTATTATTTTGGAAGTAAGTTAAAACTTGCCTATGATAGCTATACTATTTCGTTTCATGTATGCTAACATGCTATGTTAACTTATTTATCGTATAATGTTTGAAATATTTGACCATGGCTATTGTGCTTTGGAAATTTTAATTGAACTTTACAACCCACAATGAAATGGCAATGTTTTACCGAGGCTTTATTCTAAATAACTTTATCATTTGCGATTAAATGAGTGGTATCATCCACCATGCTGAATCACGTTTCCTGGAGTTAGAATGTAAACCTGGACATGATTACACGACAGCACATTCAATATAAGCACATCTATGTTTATTTTATTGGTTCTTGAGGCATTCATAAGTGGGCAAAAATCGTGATTTAAAAACATTATGTAAGTACATTATTCAATGTTAACCAGGGTTAGTTCGTCACGGAAATACATGACTACTACTTCCATCTTAGCAAGTGCACATGTACCGTATTTTTCGGTGTATAAGACGCGCTTTTTTTACCCCAAAATTTGATGTCAAAATCTGCTTGCGTCCTAT
>NW_013666197.1:24800-26223 GCF_000517525.1 Limulus polyphemus | reverse complement strand
ATAGGACGCAAGCAGATTTTGACATCAAATTTTGGGGTAAAAAAAGTGCGTCTTATACACCGAAAAATACGGTAACTTGTTTTAACTCTGATCGGAGGCCCTGTAAGTTTTTATTGTTGGAGACTTTACTTTTTGTTTAAGCTGAGCCCTCAAAGAATCTGCATTAGGGGCTATATGATAACCCATACCTTTTTCAGTTGCTTATGGTTTGGTTAATAAATTCTTTTGCAGGACTGGCCACCTTCCTCAATAGTTAGTAGGCTGTTTCCTCACCATGACAACTCAGAATTGGTCACTATTATGAACTATTGAATTGATGCACGTAATAGTAAATCATTAGATAAAAGTAATATTCAATAAGGAACAAAATAACCTCATTGTTATAAATGTGATAGAACGGGTTCTCACTGATTTCTTTAGGAATTGGCCGAATACTTACTTCTAACTTAACAATTCTCATGCCACGACTGACTGATAAACTCATCTACTGAATCCAAACCATTAGTACCTTAATTAAAGTATCTGTCTTTGAGACATTATATTTTAGACAATCACGTAGCCAATCCTGCCAGATAAATGTGCAACAAACAGTTACAAAAATATTCGGTAATATTTACTTTATTTATTTATTTTTATTTTGTAGAACAAACAACAATTGACAAAATAACGACATGAAATGCTATTAAACAACACTGGCATTATACCTATTGCACATCTTAACTTTCTAAGGAACACTTTATTCAGTTATCGTTGAGGATATAGTAAAACAATTGTTTCTTGCACATAATTATCTTCCATTCAACAGACACCAACTGTGAACACTCACTTATTAAAATGTGATTGTAGGCTTTGCCAGTGGCGTAGCAAGAGGGGGGCAAAGGAGCAGTCGCCCAGGGCGCAAAATTTCCTCTGGCCTATAATGCCTATTAAATAATAATTATGCCCTCCCCTAGGACATAGCGCAACTGCTCTACGTTAAGTAAATACGACACAATGTTACGTTATTTGTGTGTATTACGCTTGCTGTTGTTTTAACTTTTAAAAGCCGCCCACTGAAATACAGTGAGACCGAATTGACGTACAGAAGTAAATTACACTATTCCATCATTCATCTGTAGATCAAATACAAGTTCTAGAGTACAACGTACAAGTAAGTATATGTTCAACAAAAAGAAAATACGAGAATGGTGTAACATATTAACTGGTGTGCAAGATTGGCAATATATGCAACAGCCAAGATATAGAGCTAGTAAACATTATAGGCCTAATGTAGTAGTTTGTAATTGTATTGGCTGATTGTAAATCATGTCTTACACCAACTAATGTACTAGACTTTAGGTCTAATTGCAGTTATAACTATTTCTAAACCCTAGGTCCATCATTATACGAATTATAGGCACACTTAGACCTATACTAACTATTA
>NW_013666197.1:0-23842 GCF_000517525.1 Limulus polyphemus | reverse complement strand
GGGATATAACAAAAATTTATTCTGCATGCTTGAAAGATTACTCTAGCTATGTGACTTTGAACAATAGTGGATGACATAAAAATCAAAATGGTTTACAAATTACGAAAGCACACATAGTATCTATGCTTCATTAGTTCCAGGTTTACAGTTGTGATATCGTGAGATGTTATATTGTGATTTTATTTTAGGCCTGTGTAAGGTGATAATTAATTCTTTATGTTATTGTCATTAAGTTGTTAATGAGTTACAAAACAAATAATCAAAACATTTCATAGGTGGGGGCGCCAAAAGTGTCTTTGCCCCCGGGTGCTGGGCTTTGCAAGTGAAATTTAAGAAGATTTACAACAGGAGTCAGATTAAAGTTAATCTTTTTTTCTGTTGCTTATGCTTTGCTTGATAAATTTTCTTACCACTTGGTCATCTTCCCCAATAACTATTTAACACACTGCTTCTTTACCATGATAACCGCATAGCTGGTCACGATTAATAACCATTGACTTATCACTCTATCTGAACTATAATACTAGGGCTTTATATTGGGCTTCTCCGTGTCGAAACAAATCGTTCAAACACACACACATAGCTTTTTCCATTTTGAGTTATATACTTATATACCTGGACCGCATCACCACGTTGAAGCTCGAAACTGCTGCTAACTACAGCTTCTTTAGTAGTAACCTTTTGAATAATGTCAATATTATACCTCAGTTAAATGATTTAACCCGTGTACGTTTACTTAGGACAACCACAAAAAAGTCAAAAGTTACCTTCAATTTCCGATCAAACATTAAAGATTATTGAATGCAAACCATAGAAAAGTTTTATGCGTTGCAGTTCTGTAGTTCACTAAAAGTATGGTAGTTCTTGATTCCACACCTTCTTTTCATGTCCACATACACGGTTAACTGGTTTAGTAGCATATAATTTTACCATTTCATTTAAAAGGATGGGAAGATATTGGCTTAGTTTTTTTACATTTACAATGGCTCGTTATCGTTTGATAGGGTATGTTGGCTAAAACTAACGGAAGTTCTGAAAATGGTTGGAATAGGTTGGAGAAACGGACGACATAGTAGTATTACTTTAGATGGGACGAACAGTTGTAGTGAGAATAGCCGGTGGTGACTCAAAGAAAGGGATAATAAGAAAAGATGTCACACCAGCTTGCTTCTCATCACCACTGTTTATTAATATCTACTCTGAGGCAATGATACAGTAAGCATGGAAACAATTTGAAAGAAAGAAACTCAAGGTAGTAAGTGTTGCTAATGATACGGTTTTGGTCGCATGTCCCCAGGAAGGTCTGTAAACGTTGATAGAAAAATTAAATAAAACAACAAAGGAGCTAGGGATGAGGATTAACACGAAGAAAACAAAAACGATGAAGATGTCAAGAAATAAAATTAGAAGGATGAACATTTGTGTAGAAGGAAAACTGGATGGGATGCAACAGTTTGATATTTGAGGAGTATTATAACAGAAGATAGAAAATGCTCCAAAACATAAAATAAAGAGTTGCAATGGGAAAAGAAACATTAGAAATAGGAAGCTTTTTAAACAAAATATTGGACAGAACACTGAAAAAGAGACTGATTAAAAACTTTGTGTGAAGTGTGGTGACATACATAGCAGAAACATGGCCTCTGAGGAAAGATGGCATCAGAAGACTAGAAAATGTTTAAATGTGGATTTTGCGAAGGATGAAGAAAATCAAGTATCCATTCCAGTAATGTAGAATGTACCAAAAACACAGTGCGTTAAGTATTATTATTTGACTATCATAACCAGATCAAAACGCCTTATTGTCACACCAAAGCCTCATACACGGTTAAAACCAAGATGATATTTTTACAACAGCTAAAATATAACTCGAGATGAAGAGCTCAAAAAGGCCATACAGTAATGATAAAAGAAGAGTTGCTATAAATTAACACAAGATTTAACTGCAGATTGAGTGCTACTATAGTGTCCACCCAGTCTAGGACTCACGTTCCACTAGTAGTCTTATTTTACAGAGACATTCCTGATAAGATCTTCACTAGATTTTTTATGAAGAAGGGAAGCCATTTGAAACCAAATTAGGAGACATCTACTCTTAGCCCAGAGTTACATGGAGATCAGTCCTCAAACTTCATAAAAGGAGGAGACTAAACCGATACCGATGAGGCTTAAAATCCAACCAGCAGAAGCCAACCTGAAGGCATTGAAAGACAAGAAACCACAGCCTAGGCTTATTTGTATTTTCTTAGTGTTTGTAGTCAATTAGTAGAGACTGAAAAGTAGCCAAGGTTTATTATATTGAACAACAATTAGAGCAAACACTCAAAGAAAAGAACTGAACTGAACTACATTTGTATTTCTCATTTTTGTATTCTAATCATGATTTTCTTTTACTGTTTACTGAGTATTTATGAGGTTTTCTTATGTTTTAAATTAGGGGAATCTACATAAATGATATACTTCCGTTTGTCTGTCCGGAACTTTTCTCACAAAGTTTTCAGTCAAACGCTACAAATTTCAAATCGTTAGAAAGGCCTTTGTCAAAAGAGTCTGAATTGCATATTGGCTTTTCAATTCAGGATCACCTTAGTCAGACTCGTCAATGCATATGGTATATGATGGCACAATGTCGTTGTCATCACGTAACGACTGGCCTCGATTTCAATTTTAGTTTTTATTTGCAAAGTATTTTACACAAACAACACTTAAGTCGCATGTAATTTTCTAAAAAAAATTAATAATACACTAAATACGATTTATATGGGTTTCTCGACTTATATAAATCTAAAATACGCATGCGCAGTTCGTTTAAAACCACCTACTTATCACTTTGTGAACAGGCATTTACACGTTTCTGTATATTCAGCTAAATTTCCCTTCATTACAACTTTAAATTTACTTTGCAATAATTTAGCTTCTGTTCGTTTTACAGACTGCTATATATAAACACCTTTTAGTTACTTTTTTTACGGGTTTTATTCTTCGTTTTGTTGAGTTTCTTTGTTTCAACTGGTTAATCCGTGTGATACAATGAACGCTCATAACTCTTTCATACTCTGTACACTATTATAAATACCATTATTTTACTTTATTGTTTACTTTACGTGTATTTTTATTAAATAAAGTTACGTAAAATTGTTACAAATAGATCAGAATTTATCGATCTAATATATAATGCCTGCAAAAAAACGTAGCTCAAATGGCGTGCGTGGAAATGATAAAATAAGGAAAATTCAAGCGAAGAGCATGAAACCACCGCAAATGTTTTGTGGGACGCGGCTAGTAATGTATAATTTATTTGGTCTATCTTGGTAATATAACATTCTAAGTTATAAAACTGTTTGCATTGTTAACTCAAAACTCATAATCTATACAAATTAAAATACCAGAATGAAGTATGTAAAACTTATTTTAATTCAATTCGAGTTTAAATTTAAATGCTTGGTTATTTTTGCATTGTTTACTGAATTATGCCAGAAATCGTTTGTTGGAATAGTATGTTATATACGATTGAAATTTATCAACTCAATTCCTTTAAGTCAAAACATTTTTGTTTTCTTCAACATTCTTATTAGTTGCCCTTAAATATGCCATATGCTTGTATTTTTCTTCCCATTGATATTTACACATATATAAATATTTATAATTTTTTCTAATTTTGTTTTATCAACTTTCACCAATCTTATGACATAGGAGACATAATTATTTTTGTTATTGTACCAAACATAACAGTCAATCGTTTCATAGAAAACCGCTGAAGATGGATCATGTATAATCCGAAATGCCCGGAATAAAATGTTGTTTGTTTGTACCATCGTTTCTATACTCTTGATTGAATTATGAATCCATGTTACAGCATCTTAACATTACGAGATGGGGACTTAACCATTCGTAGCTTTTTCTCGAACTTGTAACAATCTTGCCTATAAACTGAACAAAAAACGGCTCTAGATATTATGTTCTTAGCTGAAAGTAAATAAGGCAATGTTATCCAATGCTTCCTTCAGTTCAAGTTATCCAATATACGTCAACAATTCATCACAGGTTACTTCTCCTGCCAGAAACGCCTACTTGATAAAGAGATCAAATCAAAAGAACGATAAAACCAACTTCCAATCAACAAACTGAATCGTCAATCCACCGATCTTTAACTGATCTCAGGGTAACTTTACTCATGTCGTATTCCTGATAAAAAAACGAATGACAAGAAATTTGCCTCAGATTAACACATCTGAAAAGTGAAACTCCGGAAATTGTCGCCATGCTTGTACTTCCTCCATGATTGATTCCAGCTGTTTACATTCTAATTTTAGTTCTGTTCAACTGAATGATTCATGTAAATCAATGTTTGTAAAAGGTTTGAAGTTTTCCATCCCTTCTCGGAAAGTAGACCATGCCAATTATTTTACCCATATGAACAAACCTTCTGCAGGTTAACATCCTTTCCTATTTATGTTTTATTCATTGTACTTTAAACAACATCTAAGGCTATTTTATATGTTGTTAAAATCACATTGAAGAACTTGGCCATCTCTTTTTATTACAATTACAGGTGCAAGTCTTCTCTTCCTTGAACTTTCTCGGAACAAAAACATCATCGTTATCCTTCCTGACAAAGATAATAGCATTGTAGACAACATTATTATCAGTCCTAACAAAGGTAATAGTATTGTAAACAACATCATTATCAGTCCAAACAAAGGAAATAATATTACAGAAATCATCGTTAACCGTCCTGACAAAGGTAATAATATTACAGAAATCATCGTTAACCGTCCTGACAAAGGTAATAGTATTGTAAACAACATCATTATCAGTCCAAACAAAGGTAATAATATTATAGAAATCATCGTTAACCATCCTGACAAAGGTAATAATATTACAGAAATCATCGTTAACCGTCCTGACAAAGGTAATAGTATTGTAAACAACATCATTATCAGTCCAAATAATATTATACAGATCATCGTTAACCGTCCTGACAAAGGTAATAGTATTGTAAACAACATCATTATCAGTCCTAACAAAGGTAATAATAATATTATACAGATCATCGTTAACCGTCCTGACAAAGGTAATAATATTATACAGATCATCGTTAACCGTCCTGACAAAGGTAATAGTATTGTAAACAACATCATTATCAGTCCAAACAAAGGTAATAATATTATAGAAATCATCGTTAACCGTCCTGACAAAAGTAATAGTATTATAAACAACATCATTATCAGTCCTAACATAGGTAACAATATTATACAGATCATCGTTAACCGTCCTGACAATGGTAATAATATTATACAGGTCATCGTTAACCGTCCTGATAAAGGTAATGATATTGTAGACAACATCATTATCAGTCCTAACAAAGGAAATAATATTATACAGATCATCGTTAACCGTCCTGACAAAGGTAATAAGCATCATACTTGTAGATAAAACGGATAATATCTCCAGAATGAATTATTTACTGGATGATAAAAAGAACATTTAACACATTGAACTGTGACCCCATTCAACTCACTCTACAGCATGAGGAGTAAGTTCAATCTCTCCTTTGAAACCTGAAATCCAAAACGTAACTTATTCCAACACTTTGACTCCCTCGCACCAACATCATTTATGGCCCATTAACTACCAACGATCTCACCATATCAATAATTCCCAAAGCACAGAAAACCATGTGATGGCCAGCTGTGATGTTAGCTTTTCTTTTTATCAACATAACTCCTAACCCTTTCAACGTTACGTTTATAAATAAACAACTCTTCCAGTACCAAATTTATTATTTACATCGACACAGAAACATGCGTACTGTCACGTATAATTGCTCCAATCTCGCTTATTTCTTGTCACATAGAACATGAAAGGTGAAAAAAAAATATTACGGTAAGAAAATGTTGTTATAAAATAAATAACTTTTTTGACATATTTCATAAAAATGGTTACATCAGTCGCACGGGACAGAAATATGTAGACTTGCTGATTATGTATTGATAGAAAACGTACAAATTATATATTGTAAATATTTCCTATGAGTGTATGTGTAGGGCTATTCTTAGCTCTCAAGTATAATATAAGATGTATTAGGTATTGGCTTAAACTTTTAAAAAATAGGAAATGATAGATTTTCAAAAGTATGGTATGATAAAAATGTTTAGACAAAGATGGAAGAACAAAAATGGACGGTTGTATTAGACGTCTTTATATGCATGGATTCAGTTACGTATAGAAAGAACAACATAGGTCAGTAGGATTAGGTTTGTTTTGTTTTGAATTTCGCGCAAAGCTACACGAGGGCTATCTGCGCTAGCCGTCCCTAATTTAGCAGTGAAAGACTAGAGAGAAGGGCTAGTCATCACCATTCTCCGCCAACTCTCATGAATAGTGGGATTGACTGCTAGATTAAGCAGCTGTCTTCTAAGTAAGGATTAGTTTATTTATTTGAACAACAATAAGGGTGAGTAGGATTAAACAACATCTATGTTGGAATTCGTTTATGTATAAGAAGATTTGCATTAAGCAACATATTTTCTATATATGGATGTGGTTATGTACCAGAAGCACAAAACGGGTTAGTAGGATTAGGAAACTTCTTTCTTTGTACGGCTTCGGTTAGATATGGGAAGAAAAACATGAGGAGAGTACCATTAGGCAACTTATTTACATATATTGATTTGTTTATGTATGGGAAACACGACATGGGTGAGTAAGATTAGCTAGTTTCTTTCTATGTATGGATTCGTTTATGTATAAGAAGATTTGCATTAAGCAACATATTTTCTATATATGGATGTGGTTATGTACCAGAAGCACAAAACGGGTTAGTAGGATTAGGAAACTTCTTTCTTTGTACGGCTTCGGTTAGATATGGGAAGAAAAACATGAGGAGAGTACCATTAGGCAACTTATTTACATATATTGATTTGTTTATGTATGGGAAACACGACATGGGTGAGAAAGATTAGCTAGTTTCTTTCTATGTATGGATTCGGTTATGTATAGGACAACACATGGATATGTAGGATTATGCACCTTATTGCTATGTGTGGAATTGACTAGTATGAGAAGAACAGCATGGGTATGTAGGATTAGACACTTTCTTTCAATGTGTGGATTCTTTTATGTATGAGACCCTGGAAAGTAGCATTGGCAATTTATTTATATACGAGTTTAGTAATGTATGAAAAGAACAATATGGATGAATTGGATTATGTCACTTCTTTTATGTGTGGATTTGGTTATGTATGGGAAGAATAGTAGTAGACAGTGTTTTTCTACGTATGAATTTTGTTATGTGTAGAAAGCACAATATGGAGCGAATAACAGTAGACATTTTTTTGTATGTGGATGCGATGATGTATGGGAAGAATAACAACATGGGGAAAAGAGCGGTATGCAACGTTTTTCTATGTGTGGATTTGGTTACGTGTGGGAAGCACAATATGGGTTCATAGGACTATCCAACTTCTTTCAATGTATGGCTTCAGTTATGTGTGGGAACCACGACTTATAAGTAACGAGAATTATTTCTAAGTGAATCTAATCAAAGGCTTAATAATATTTACACCCAACAATGAAGTTATATGATTATTAAAAACTTGTTAATACATCAATTTTTAAATCAACTTTGGAACAACAAAAACTATTTGTTTATACATATTGGAAAGTTTGAAATGTCATATTTAGCGAAACTACAGATTTCAACCCATATTTAAAGGAGGTCGCCATACAATTATATGCCTCACAAAGATGGTGTCATTATTGTCTTAAGAATGAAACAAACGTTAAAGCACACAACTATATCATAAACTTCTTGTTTGTCTGCAGTTTGGCGACGAAAGGAAAAAGTACATATCTGAATGTTATTATATCGAGCCTAAGATAATGAAAGTGAACCAAAAAGAACTGAATGAATTTACGAATGCAAAAAAAGCATGGAATGTAATATATGAAAAAAACACACACATATATATACATATTGTATGTATATCTGGATGTAATGGGCCAGGTAGCTTAAATAGTCTGAATCTAAAATACTTTAGGTGTTTGGATAACATGTGAGATGCAGTTAGTCCGCTGAATAGTAATCTATAATAATTCCGACGATATCTCATGTTATCCAAACACCTAAAGTATCTTCGATAATTAGTGGTGAGTAAAGGACTACACATCAAAACCAATACTTTATTTATTAGTGGTGAGCAAAGGACTATACATTAAAACCAAACAAGCTGTTTGTATTCCACCGCTATATCAGACCTGCTTTGTTTATTTGCTTCCCTCTTCCAAGCAGCTCTGATGAGCTGTGAATTCAACAAAAGTAGTCTGCTGCAGCGGAAATAGCGAATCAAAGAATAGATTAAGCCTCTTATCGTCTTATCTTCGCTGAAGTTTACGTTTGGCGAAGCAAAACAATAAATGCAAATATATGAAATAAAATATTTTTATACAAACCTATTTACTAAGCTTAATAAATTTGTTATAACCAAATTAAACTGTTTTAAAGATAATTGTCTGAAATATTTCACAGATGATTTATTGTTAAAAGTATTAAATATAATAATTATTCATGCATTGACTTCCAAAATTTGTAAATTAATGTGCAATATTTACAATTTTCTTAATTAATTATAAAATTGCTGATTTTACTGCATACCTATTTTTCAGAATATTTACTTAATATCACAATTTTCAAGACAAGAACAGAAGTTATATAGCGTGTCCAATGTATGTGCCGATGGCAGTAAAAGAGGAGCCCCCCCAGTAGCACAGCGGTATGTCTGCGGACTTACAACGCTAGAATCTGGGTTTCGATACCCGTGGTGGGCAGAGCACAGATAGTCCATTGTGTAGCTTTGTGCTTAATTACAAACAAACAATAGTAAAAGCGGAAAATCCAGCAAATTTTGTTTTCACACTAAACTCGTAAATTGTCTTAGAACCTCACAGTTACATCAACTTCTTACCCTCGTTACCCAAAATAACTTTGTCTTTTTAACGATAGAATACGTGATCAAATAACTGGGGCTGCGATGGACTCACCCCCCAAGTCCCACGCTCGCCAGTTCCTTTTTTTTTTTTTCTTTCGCGAATGCTTATGATAACCGACTTTCTTACTAGCTTCAGACCTGTCTTCTACAAAACTTATGTTGAGGACACCTTTGTTATTTTTCACTCAAAAGAATATACACGTATATATAATTTTTAACTTATTTAAACTCACGACACCCAAATAAACAAGTTACCTGTCAAATAGAAAATGACCAAATTCTCTTTTCCCTGGGCATTTGTTGTAACGGGAAGCTATAGCGGTTTCTTTACGTCAGTTTATCATACAGAAAACTGTGATTGGTCTTTTCACGTCTCTGGATAATTTTATTCCCTGTGATTATAAACAAAATCTTATCCGTTGTCTTCTTAACAGAGCTTATCGAATCTGTTCAAATTACCAAACTGTCCATAATTAAATGATCTTCTTAAACAACATCTTAAGCCAAAATGGATCCCCTCAGAACTTATTAGAAAAGCTCATAGGCAGCTTCTTAAGCATAAAGTTCAGACCAAAAACAAAACCATCAGATGTTTCCAAATGTCCCACCAGTCAATGAGTCTCTATATTTCCTATCTTGAAAAACAATTAAACACACATTTAACTACGTAATTACACAGATACCACTGTCAACTTAAATCAGAGTAATTTTTAAGCCGTCTTTGATCTCAAGATTTGCATATAGTGACTACACGGCAAGACTAAACGCCATCTTCCCTAGTGCCCCTGAACGCATGGCGTCTCCATAGAAACCGGATCTACACTCCCAAACCTGTGTGCATCCACTAGCCACACCCACAAAAGCAAGAATAACTTAAGATCACACCACTTTGAATAATTTCAAAATTCTCAATTCAGATAATTCCTCTATTGTTTGTTTGTTTGTAGTTAAGTACAAAGCTACAGAATGGGCTATCTGTGCTCTGCCTACCACGGGTTTCGAAACTGGTTTCTAGCGTTGTAAGTCCGCAGACATTACGCTGTGCCACAGGGGGGCAATTATTAATCAAATAAACTGTGGTGATTGATAAATATTGACCTATTCTTAATCACACTGTTAACTCTTCTCAGTTAAAACTTTTCAAATTTGTTCAGTTTCATATTATTTATCTTTAACTGTGGCCTGTGCTTCGTTTTCTCTCTTTCTCCCCCACTGTTATATGCATATAATAACAAAAAATAATTATTTTTGTTTCCTAACTTTATTATAATCACTTACATTAATGTTACAACTTGATTTACTTGGTAATATTTTTACCTTTTTTATTCTACAAAATGTAATGCTGAATTTTTTTCACAGAAAAGTGCTGAAAATGGATTATGTGTAACTTGAAACGTCACAATACAATGTTTATTTTTATGGTCAATATAGAATTAAAATGAAACTTGCACTTGTTGTTTTAGCGCAAAGCTACACAATGAGCAATGTGTGAGCTGTCCATCGTGGGGAATCAAACCACGGATGTTAGGGTTGAAAACCCGTAAATTTACCTCTAACCCACTGGAGGATACTCGCATTCGTATAAATGTGTTAATTTATCTTTATATTTAATTAACATATTGATGTTTATTTCATGAATGTCTAATTGATGTCTAGTTTAAAGCAACACTTGTAGCCTTTCACCTGCTATGAGAGTAGCAGGGAATGGGGATTTTCTGGAAAACATGACCTGACCTTTTCTTTAATCAGCACAGGAGACAACAGGGTTTGTAAAAAATAAAACAACAGTTGGATGCATCCATGGGGTTAATTTATATTCAGTTTCTTATTGTTTAAGGTAAGCTATGCATTCGAGCAGTACAAGAATGTGGCAGTGTGTGTAAGCAACTAGAAGGCAACTAAATATCAAGAGGCGCTCAACACATCATGGTGGTAGTCTAATGATTGTTGGCAGTAACAGTGTAAAGACATAGACCCAAAGACTTCTGGTTTGAAGATGACTTTTAACATATTGTTCTTGTCTTATTGTGTTCAGTGTTCGTAAATTAAGTAGATCCGTAGCTAGTTATTTTATAGGCTCTAATAGTTTTACACAACAATCAAATATCTGAGGACGAAATCCACCAGTTTGGAAACTTTATTGCCTTACGAGAACAAGATGTAAATAAGATAAAATCAAAATAGCTTTCATTCAAAACCAGACCTATTAGTAATAAACTTGGGACATCATTGTTTTGTGCGAAAATAATGTACACATGTTAGTTTATCACGTGATCTCGACTTTTTAAACAAACGATGATTGTTGTGTAAAATGATGAAAAGATATTAGGTGAGAACCGAAGGAAAATTTGGTTTTTTTTTATTTTAATTAACATTTTTATTTATTCTAAAGTTTAGTTTGTAATAAAGATGTTGTAATCACCGTAATAAGATTAGTAACTTCTATTAAAACGAGTATAGTCAAAGGAAAGATTCACACTGGTCGAATGGTGTCCATTATTTTGTCCCATGTGATAAAGACAGCTAAGATATTGAAGATAGCATGAATGGAATGGTAAAAAAAAACGAAAAACAAGTGGCTTACTAATCATCACTGATCAAAAACAAGAATGGGGAGAATTCAAGAAGAAAAGTTCTGTATCAAGAACGTCTGCACGAAGATCAATAGGCCTAAAGGAGTTTATTTATACTGTTTGTTTTTGAGAAAAGCGGCATGGGGCTATCTGCTGTGTACTAATGTCTTATAATAAGACATTAGTATTAGACCTATTATATGTTTTAACACTGCATAAAGAATACAGTGTTGAAAATATAATAGCCTTAATAGAAAGGACTTATGACAATTATGATTAATTATAACCATGTTTCGCCAGCTTGGGAAAAATGTTCATACTATAACAATTTGCTGTTTCTACGTAAGAGCTTGAGTGCTATTGTCCTACGAATGAAATACATTTTCTCAATTTCTCGAAGGTTCGTAATTACTATTTTTTGCTTTTCTCAAGAATGCCACGTTTAGAAAACAGATTATAAACTTACTAGAGTAACCCACTTTTGAACTTTTACAGTTATTAATATGGATTATAACTTGCTGTAAATAATCAATGAAATGTGCCTATTTTATTAAGGCTAATTTGTATGCATTTAAATACATATGAGAAAACAGCATTTTAAATTGACCTCATTATTATTGTTTTTATGACTAACTTCTATCATATACGATTTTATTGGTATTATTGCGTATCATATAGTCAACGTAAATGAAGAGGGAATTAAGAAAACTTTAGTTATCAAGGTTTAAGCTATTTAGACATCTTTGAGGGATTAATGTGTTAGTGAATTAAACTGGATGTCTACGGGATTGCTTGAAAACTTTAAAAATGTTATTGCAATTTTCCTCAGTTATTATTCATATAAATATTCATGTAAATATTTTCTGATTCATAGCAATCATTTTGTCCAGTTTTTGTGGGGAAGGGGATATCATGAGCGCTTTTACACAGTTTTGTTTGTTGTATTTTCCCATCCAATGAGAGGAAGGCGAGGATGAACATGAACATGGATGAATGAATTAATAATGGTGAGATTTGCACTTGTTTTAAAGCGAATTATGCCTGATTTTAGATGTGATTTTTCTATTATTTTGTTTTTAATTTCTATCTTTGGCACTTTTTTTCTCCTATTTAACATAACACAATCCTGTAAATGGTAACATTTCTGACAACTTTTCTACTTTTGCAATTATTTTTTCAGTATTCCACCCTTTGAAAATTAACAAAACTCAATTTTTTGCTAAGTTTTATCCTGATTTCTGTCAAGATTTTTTTGCTAATTTTATTCATATTGGTTTTTAGTATTTACTGGAAATTATAAACATAAATTCCATGAATCTGGTAAATTATTAAGTCTATCCTGCATTGTACGAGGATCTGCTTGTTTTCTAAGCTTAACATAGAATGGCTGAAGAACTGACTTGTTCCTAAGCCTATTCTAGATAGGCTGAGGGTTTGCATGGATTTTATGCCTACTTTAGTATGACAGAGGATCTGTATAGTTTCTAGGCCTAATTTATAATTTCTGAAAATTTGGTTTATAGGCCTTTCTTAAAGTGTCTGTGGATCTGGTTTGCTTCAAAACCTATCCTAGAGTAATCAATGATTTGAGTTGTTCCTAAGCCAAACCCAGACGATGGTCTTATTGAATCTTAAGCTTACTCTACAATAGCTGAGGATGTAGTTTGTTCTTAAAATTAGCCTAGAATGGTCCACACAATAAGACACTAAATGATGCCTACATAGAAACACTCACACATAAAATAATATTTAAATCATGCAACAATAATAAAGTTTGAAAAATATAATGCGAACAATATAAGCCAATATCAAGAAACAGGAAAGCTTTTGTTCATCAAAACAAGTGCTCATTTATGTAGTGAAGTATGCACACACTAAACCCATATTCAAATGTTCACAATAAATTAAGAACGGAAAGAGTTCTAACTGCTATTAAAGAACAGAATAATGAATTAAAGTATAATATTTTTTGGCACAACTGAGAAGATCTATTTTCACTACAAACTAGATAGCTATAAAAAATAACCAAAGTATGTTTTTAAGAATTTTGAACCACTTCTACGCTGAAACTATATGTGATTTTTTATACTCAATAATCTTAAAGAGCTTGTTTAACAAACTAAAAGCTTATTGTGCATAATATGTTCATAATAAAGATATCTTAAAATATACTTTCTGATGTCTCAACATGTGGTTTTCATTAAATTTGTATAGTTAATTTCTTATGAGGTGGCTCTGGTAGGAGTACCAGCACTGTAGAATCCCGTCTTTCTGTTCAGTTAGGAAATACTGCTTTTACGTTTTTAGTTTTCATAACTTGTGTTCAAACAACATTGTTCCTTTAAGCAGCTGACAATGACAGCTTCTTTAACTAACAAATATTGTTTTGATTTATTACTTGCTGTTTATTGACGTATATCTCATTTGAAAAGGTGACTACAGAAAGTGATTGAAGTTGACAGCCGTTTATTCCAAAGTAGAAATATTTTTTTCTTCGCATCAACCGTTAAATTGCTATCTTTCCTTTCATATCATCTTGCTCATCCCTATATCCCTTTATTTATCAAAGTTTTTGTATCTGAATCGAACAGTCATGAATGTGAGATTACGCTTTGTGAATATGTAGATGTATAACAACAATACACAAACAACAAAGGAGGGAATGTGTTATAAACAGAATATTAGATTTATTAAAGATAAGTATATATATTAAGTTTTGTTGTTGTTTTTATATGAAGAGTTCAGTTTTGGAAGTTTTAATTTTATCAACAGTTTTAGAGAAAACATCTTCACGAGTTTCAGCTTTTAAACTGAATAGTCAAACTTCTGGGATATTGGAAGCTGATGGATTGGTATTTTAGTGAAATATACTAACAAGCTGAACAATATATGTGTAAGGCTTAATTGAAATTACCTCAGACATTTCACGATGGGGTGAATTTATTTTTATTGTCCAATTTCGCCCTTTTAACGAATCAATATTTCTCAAAACGTATATGATGAACTATTATTTTATTTCGAATATTTTGAGTAAACAGGCATAGAAGATGCAAGGGCTTTCATTATGAGTCAAATGTATTTACAGTAAGCATTTTCAACGGTTTTCTTGTTTAGATAACATTCGATTGACAGTTTATATGAAAATATGTTAAAAATAACCACCATCTGAAATATCTTGTCTGTGTTTTAAATATGCTGTTATTTTCAATTATACCGAAACATTTCTCGGATTTTGTGCTTCCAGCTAAATCGTGTATCATTATATTTTCATCTATATTTTAAATGAAGCACTTCACATACATGATGACACGTTCACGTGACTCATATCCGTAATATTCTTCTTCGTAATAATTTTATTCTTTACGTACGATTATAATTACAAGAAGCGCACAGTTAAGTATAAGTCGTATGCATGCTAGAATATTGGGTAAGAACTGAATAGTAAATTGTATAAAACTCTTCGGTTTTCATTAAAAATATGTAAATTATTCCTAAGTTATATATATACATGATATGAACAAGAAATCAAAACACATATATTGAACAATATGTTCTATTCTCTAAACTGATGCGCTTACTAAAGTACAAAGACGACTTGAATGCATATCGGAAAAACTTTATTAATAGTTTAGCAACACAACGAAGGTACAACGCTTCGTCTAGGTTTTGTCGTCATCAGGTGCCACTTTTCGTACTAAGTACTTTACTAACAGGGCCCTGTTTGGCCAGCTCGACTCTCAATCAGCGGGTCGCAGGTTCGAATCCCCGTCCCACCAAGCATGCTCGCCCCCTTTCGGCCGTGGGGACGTTATAATGTTACGGTCAATCCCACTATTCGTTGGTAAAATAGTAGCCCAAGAGTTGGCGGTGGGTGGTGATGACTAGTTACCTTCCCTCTAGTCTTACACCACTAAATTAGGAACAGCTAGTGCAGAGAGCCCTCGTGTAGCTTTGCGCGAAATTCAAAACAAACAAACTTCACTAACACAGTGGGCTATCTTCTTCAAGCACTGGTGCAGTTAATAAAGTATAAAGACGGCTTGAACGTGTAACAAAGAAAACTTTATTACTAGTTTAACAATGTACAGCGTTTCGACAAGATTTTGTCATCATCAGTAAGTAAGTATTTCACTAACAAAGTGGGTTTCTCGTTATCAAATACTGTTACGTTTGCTTGTGTGTGTGCTTAAGCGCAAAGCTACACCATAGTCTGTCTGCCTGCGCTTTGTCCATCCTGGATATTGAATCCCGATTTTGAGTTAAGCCTTCAAGCTTACCATTAAACCACTTGAGCGCATCTAGTAATGAGTCATACCTATAAATTGACATAGTTTATATGTCTGTGGTAAAAAAGGGGCAGAAGTTTAAGCATTTTTGTAACATTTTATTTTTCATACGAATAAACCAATAGAAAATGCATCTGTAAATTTAGTGATTACAAAGGAAAAAAGTAATTCTAAGCGAAAGTGAACAATATATCTGAGTCTGGAAAAATGTGGATGTGGAGAAAGTTGTAAGGGTCAAGAGTTTGAGGATTGTTGTCTATTTATCGATATGTACCCCCAGAAAGTCCATTCGTTCATCTCAGTTTTGATATGTTCGCTATCAGCTAACAACAAAAATAACAGTTTACCTGAGGTGTCATTCGTGAATTTCTGTGCTATTGATTTAGAATCGTGAATTGGATTTTATTATCTGATTTAAAATGGTGCATTTCGTATTGTAAAGCAGCGAATGATAACTGGCTATAGCTGTACAACCTCATCTCTTTTTTTATGTAACAAAATAAAAATTATAAGTGTCTAAATAATAGGTGAACAGCAATAATATACTCTGGTGAACTGAGTTATTTCAGTTTTATTTATAGATTTATCCTTTTAACCTGTCTCAAATCGAAACCAAGTTGCATTTTCAATTATGAAGACTCCTCGACAAGCGTTTCCCAGAAATACAGTAATTAAATACACACTTTTTGAATTTGATAAACGTTAAGTAGTTTGTTTAATCATTAGAATCAGCCTAATGTGTTTGTCTCAGCTGTGTAATGTGCGAGCACCAAGGAAATTAGTCTGAGTTGCCTCAGTCATGCAGACGGTACAACGATATTTGTTTTCTTGCTTTTGTAACCATAGGGAAAAGCTGTTGATCAAGCAGTAACACATGCTTCAATTTTGACTAATTGTGTTTATCAAACATCAAAACGTGCTTCAGTTTTGATTAACTTTGTTTAAACTGTAACCACAAAATTTGTAGGAACACATCCATTATCTATGTTACTATAAATATTTTACTGTGATTAATACTGCGAAACTAAATATATGTAAAATTGGACTCTTAGGCGAAAGATTGCAACTTTAAGAGCTTCTTTGTTTTAGAGTAAAGCCACATTAGCTCTCTATTGTGTGTAGACATACCGGTGTCCCACCCAGGAACATTTTAATATCAGAATGAATGGCCTCAAGACCTATACAATATATATATATATAATTTCTCGCTGTAAACATCTTAATTCTGCATTACACTTCAGAAGATTTTCTGATACAACCATTTAATTCTGTAAGGTGCAATAACATTCAATCAGCTGCATACGTACAACTAGATGAAGACGTTCTTTACAATGTGTCCTCCCACAGTGGCAGAGCGATATGTCAGTGGTCTTACAATGTTAGAAACTGGGTTTCGATACCCGTGGTGGGCAGAGCACAGATAGCCCATTGTGCAGCTTTGTGCTCACTTACAAACAAACAAACCTTACAATTTATTCCTATAGACTTAACAATAAAGTTAAAGTTTCAGGTGATATCTCTTAATGCGTTCAGTATTGATATAATTCGTGTTTTTCTTAATCATTTAAACGTCATCATTTTAATTTCGGAGAAGCAAAGCATCAAATATTTTATTATGTGCCCTATTGTCAGCTGATCATATTATATTGTATCTTATACAAAGGCTATCGGTTAAAACTTATATACTGATAAATTAGCAGTGTCAAGTAGCTGTTTCTTGCTACTTGTCGTCAGTACAGATTTCTAGAACAATACTCGCTAATTAAAGTAAAAATATTGGTTTACTTGATAGTTCCGTTTATATATAACAGTATGGAGCTAATCAAGTTACAGCTATAGTAATAACCACCTTTGTACAACTGTTATTACCAAAAAATAAGATTGGGAAATCAAATACCAACAATTAGTTGTTCTTGTAACGAAGTTAATACCAACAATTAGTTGTTCTTGTTATATGCAGCAATATTTTCCATTATAACAAAGGCTTAAATAGAATAACAAATGGAGATTATGTAACGTTTTATAGTCTAACAAGTTGAGATACCCGTCCTTTGTTTGGGTTATGAACTTAAGAAAATGTGTGGGTGGATGATATGATAAATAATACACAAATCCTAACTTTCACATAAGTTATTTATAATATAATATATTATTACAGTATTCATTATTACCTCACCTAAAGTTTTGTATAAGTTTTAATATATATATATATATATATGCATACTTAAAACATGGTATACACTGTACGATTGTCAGGGTGACTTTGTAGGAAGAGGTATCGACAAAAGTTGTGGCGGTAGGGATGCTTTGTGTTACCCGCTATCAACACCGAACTCTTAATGTCCTTTCACAGTATTTCACAGTAATTAATTGGCGGTCATTGGCCGCAGAATTGTGTTACGGGCTGAAGTTGAAAAGTCACGGGTCAAAGTAGGAAATGGACATAACTCAAGAAACAACCCTTCATATCAGTCCCATGGTGAATGTTGGAGTAGAAACTTCAGCTGAGTTTATGTAGTATTCCAATAGTGGCGGCCATTTTTTCATTGCATTCCTCCACAAAGTTTGATAGTGCACTCTCTAAGGTATATAAGACTTTTGTGTGTATGTTGTGTTATAGAAAATTCAATAAAGTTTTTTTTGTGTGTATGTTGTGTTATAGAAAATTCAATAAAGTTTTGTGTGTGTGAGGGGGGGGTAAGGACGTGGCGCCATCTTACGTTAATTTACGCTATAGATAATAAATGTTCAATAACAACAATAATGGGGGTGGAGGGGGCTGTGCAATTACTATTAACATACCTCTTATTCCAAACTGTCATCCCACAAAGTTTGGTTGAGACTAGCCCAGCGACCTAGGAATAGTTAGATAACTGACAAACAGACACAGAAAGTTTTGTGCTTTATATACAGATTATGTGTATTTCCAAGGCTTTTAATTCATTCTCTTATCGACCATGTATTACCCTGCAACCTTTATTTCGTTTGTTTATTTGTTGTTAAACATTTAACTACAAAAAATGATATCTGTACTCTACCCACCACGGATACCGAAAACATTTGGTTTACATACATGGGTAGCTAACTCCACTATCAGACTGTGGCAGGGGTGAAGTCACCGTAAGACTGTTACTATACGCTTATTATTCTGTAGTAATTTGAAGATACGTCGCTCTTCGGCATTTGTATGCATCAATATATAGACTAAGCAATGTGGAAAGCCCTTCCATTGGTAAATACCTATCTTAGGTTCATTACGAATCAGTTAAGTGAATTTTATTGACTTTAATATACGGAGAACGGGTACTGTCTGTATATAGCAACCAAAGTTAGTAGACGCCCAGTAAACCGTTGCGTTAACTGATATTCACTTTTTGACCACTGAAGGAAAGATTATTATAATATAAGGTAATTCTTAATTTTTCTATCATTCCATAATTGCATTATTCTCTGTAACTGCCAACACGGACACTAAAACATTACTGCACGCTTCGGTTACTGATCACAGGATGTGCAACTTTAACGAAAACAAATACAAGTACAATTGTGCAACCTTCAAGTTACAGTGAGCACTTTAAGAGGCAAAAATCCCACACTGAGAACTGCGCAGTTATTTAATGTGTTCTGTAAAATTACTATAACTTCTTGTAAGGTGTATTAAATTATAGGTGTCAAATCACTTTAATTAATAAGAATTTTCGACAAAAAGAAACTTTTTAATTATTGAAGCCCATTCCGTGACAAAAATAATTTGATATCATGCTATCACTATGGGAGAAAATAAAAACTTGTTATGACATTGAAACACCAGTTGTGTATTCTCGCCGTCAATCCGTCAACTATAGTTTCGGCCATAATCCAATTAATATCTCACGAAGTCTGCTCATCTCTGGTGAATTAGGTTAGCCCTAAATTCCTATGCTAAACTCACAATGCAAAATAATCTTCATATGTGTAAAAATTAATAAGAAAATTCTTCAATTTAACTTTAAGTGTTATAATATATGCCAGAAATTTACTCTTTTAGTAGTATATATTAAAGTACTTATATCGGTGTGTTGGGCTTTTAAGGATTCAGTAGGTGTCTGTGACTTGTTGGCGATAAATTCGACCATAAATGAACATTACGCACTCCACTTGTTTTTAAATTAATATATATATATTACAAACAAGTTGATCGTATATACAAAATTCTTTACACTTTGGAGATCATAGTTGTATCTTAAACACTATACACTTCTCTTCTTCTTGCAAAAAGTTCTCTTATGCCAATTTAATTGCCTTAGAATTCAGTTGACAAGCCTATCTATTTCTTTCTCTCTATTTTTATCACAATAACATTCGTGTATAGTTCATTTACGTTGTCGTTGAGTTACCGGGTTGTATCCTGTACGTCCAATAATCGTCTGCTTTCGTACTTCCAACAGTCACAACAAAAGTCACAGTCCACTGAGAGGGGTTCAATTATTAGTTTAGAACACCCGTTGACGAGACAAATTATTCCCTTTATCTCTTTCAGAATTTTTAATCTCACTCTAATATATCAACCATCAGGCCTTTCACTCGCACGACAGTTAACTTTACTTTTATCAACCATCAGGCCTTTCACTCGCACGACAGTTAACTTTACTTTTATCAACATCAGGCCTTTCACTCGCACGACAGTTAACTTTACTTTTATCAACCATCAGGCCTTTCACTCGCACGACAGTTAACTTTACTTTTAACTTTTCTCTGACCGATCTTCTCTTTCGCGTGACTTTACCTTTTCTCTCTGTTTCCGCTCGTCTGGTCGCCGTTATTTATTTGTCTAACACTTAAGCCTTCTAGAAATCTCCATAGCCTCGATATCAATGGATTACACACAAAAAATAAATTAATCAATAAAACTACCTACACTAAACAATCTTTTATATCTGACCATCCATAAGATTTAAGGACATTAAATATAAAGAAGGACCGAGTAAGCCATAAAACTCCAGTCATTTTGTCCCGAGATCTACCCAGTTTATAAAATCCGAAAACGTGGATATACTTATAGGCGTTAATGTATTTTCAGTAGTAAATATCCAATGGCATAAACTAATAAAAGTTACAACAAAAGACTAAAATATATAAACAAAAATACACTCTCGGGTAAATTATATTCTACATACAAAACCCTATCTAATCCTCCGCAGCAACAGTAAGTGACCGATGATAATCGACCTCTTGACCTCGAAAGTATCACTTTAAATAAGTTTGACTTTAAATATAAATTATATATTACCACCAGTCGAATTCTATTATTAATTTAATAAAGGAATCGGTCCATAAAATATACAGAAAGTTAAGATTAAAGTTACGAAAGCAATATATATATATAAAATATTGTGAAACATATATCTGTGTAATTAAAAAAGCAATGTGTGTCAATCAGTTCGTGCGTGAATGTGTGCTAGGTTACGTGGAAACCAAATATTTCTCTTGGATAGTTGTACAGTGGTACTTTTACGTTTATACGAGTGTAAAAGTGAACGTCGTTTAAGCGTATTGTTCCATACGAATGCAAAAGTACGACGTTTACAACATTAACTTTAAAGACAACTACTTCAGTAACATAAACAAACATGCAAGGAAACATATTAAGTTAATGCTTTACACTGCCGTGGCTTATAAATAACGCAATACTATACATCTCAATGCAAAGTCCAACAGACGCCTAAGATTCGACAATTAGATCTAATGTTTAAATACGCTTCGTACGCTGAAGCATGAGTTTACCCCCTATATAATATATGGCAATTAGCCGTAATAGTCAGTGTTACAACTTCACTGATTTTCGATATTCTACAGCTAACACATTCCGCGAAAGAAAACGATTACAGGTTTCAAATAATACACAAATACAATTTAGACACATATACACAGGCCCGTACGCAGAATGTTTGGAAGAGGGGATTCTAATTTGTGAGATCAAAAGCCAACACATGTTGTGTGAAGCACAATCAGCATGCAAAGCATGCTAATGCTACGGAGATCTGGGGACATGTCTCCTCCCAGAAAATTTGTAAAAAATAGGTGATATGAGATTATTTCTAGATGCAATTTTGCAAGAAATATAACTTAAACAATTTCATGGATGTTCACATAAATTTCCACAAATATCCAATGAAAAGTCAACAAATCATCATTCTTTTGTAACACCGTATGGGGAGCTAGACTAAAATTAGCATAAATTTGTATGTCTTATTATAGTAAAGTTTTGTACTTAGTAACCAACAGTGTAACGAACATTTGTTTATACTGTTACGTCTCCGTTTGTTAATTGATTTTTCCGTAACTTCGTTCCAACGAAACTTTAACGACACAAGTCTTTACTTAATAAAACTGGTTTATTCTTTCCGAATATAACTCTGCGATACACTTAATCTCAATACTCGCTCTAAAACAACACTGTAACGAACGAACGTTAACTTCAACAATACCCTGTGACTGCAGTTCAATTACTCACTATCTACAGACACATTACATTACCTCCCCGCGTCACGTTTTCCCCCCTCTTATATATACCAGACTACCCTATCTAGTAAATACTAGAGCATTCATGAAAGAACAAGATAGTTCTAGAAACTAGAGGGCGCCACAGTAGTCATGTGACTCGCTGACGCAACAATATGTTATTAGGGACCTCCTAACCACTCTTCACAGAGAAAAGCAATTCAGTGTATAAATAGTTTTAATTATTTTTTTTTCAAAACATAGGACCATATAGACATCATCGGTTACTCTATGTTAAAATGTTAGAGAAATTATAGCTTTCGAAGTCAACAGTAACAAGAGGGAATCCTCAATAGCCGTGGCACTTGAAATTCTTTTAAGCAAGATTAGAGTAAATTCATCTACTACATCTCCCCTCCCCTTTTATTAGCCATCTTTTTGTGCGCCAGCAATACCAAGCGTGGAGCTCGCGTATACCCGATTCGATTTCATTACTTATCAGAATCTCTACTAGCCTACCCTCAAATTGAAATTCTGTTAGGCAGGATTAGAATAAATTAATCTATGAGATATTGGGCGTGGTCAAATACTTCTATCGAAAGGGTTTGGCCTCTTGAGCCCAAAACTGTAATTAGATTTCAAATCGGTCAAGAGATCACAAACCACATGTTGCATATGGTTTACATCACGTCCATGCAATGTGCTTTGCATGATGTTGAACGTTTACCTACGAACAGACGACATATTTATAGTATCAAGTTAACAAATAACGATTTGTAAGCATAATGACATCTATTGTAGAAAACATACTATATGATACCTTAGTCTGTCTTCTTCAGGTATAATACAAAACTAAGCATATAAGGTTTATGTAGAAAGAAATACAAAAGCGTACAAATTATATATTTATAACAAGAACAACATATAACTGAATTTTCTGGTACGATATAATAAACGGCATAACTATACAGTTTAATACAGAAAATTTAAAGTTCTTTTACACATTTGTTCTAACGTACTCTGTGAATAGTGTTTGAGGCCACGCCCCTAATCCCCATGGGTGTTTCTACTAAAGACACTACGCAAGGAGGACACGTACTGCGCTGTGGTTTTTTTTTGACATTTGTACAAAAGCTCGAACATTTTACTTCAGTCATTTCTTAAGTTTCAAATAAGAAATAAGCATGCATATTAAAGGTAAGACTAAAGCGACTGTTTTGAATTATATTTCGGATTTTTTCTTTTTCTTTATATTCTGAATTCTACAAGAATGTAGTCAATTACAAATAACTATATAATAATAAAAAGCAACAGGTTTAACATGCAAACTTTTTTCGACGTTTATTTTGAAATGCTTGGATGCAAAGCATGCGCCATTTGAGTGTTCTGAATTTAATCAATGATACATAATATCCATTGACGCAATTTAAGCAATTACAACACACACATATATGGTTAAATAATTGTATAAGTGCTATAGCTTAACGCGCATGCATACATGGAAAACAATCTA
>NW_013666196.1:507184-509749 GCF_000517525.1 Limulus polyphemus | reverse complement strand
AACTTTACACATTATATAGGCTACACTAACGTGACGTTTAGATGATTCGTTTAACTATTAAACGTGATGTACGTTTTTTGGGGAGTGGTTAATGAATGTGTTCCAAAACGCGACATTAATTTCTTGACGATCTAGTAGTTTTATCTATTCTTCTAAAATACTAAAACCAGTTTATTACCTTACACTTTTTTTTTGGATGAATGTTCTAAGCGTGAAAATTTGGTCAGACATAAGTGAGTTTCGACATCAAAAATATCCACAGAAACTTCTGAAATAGGTTTCCGCTTCTATGCTCACAATTTTGATAATTGTTATGTAAATGAAATAAAAATAGAATAATATTAATAAGATTGCTATTCAAAAACTAAAAACATGAATCGTGTAGATATAGTTTTGTGAGTACACCGTAATTATCTAATAAATCACAGTTGACACTAATAAAAAATAAAAATAGAATAATGAATAGGAAGCAACTACAATAAGAGCAATTTAATTTAACAAGGTATTCTTCACGGTTAAAGAAATATGATGCTATTAATGACAGTCTTTTCCAAAGAACTTAAATCCGCTTTTCTACATTGTGGTATTTTGTAAGGTATGCGTAAAGTAAGTAACTCGTGGTCTCTATTTTAATTATATTGTAATAGTGTTTCTTTAATTGGCTTGATATCTTGGTTCATAATCTATATATCATAAAAGGCAATTTTAGAGTTTTGTACCATGTTTAGTAACCTGTTTATTGATCGAGATGTGATATATCTTACAACAGTTCCTATATATGAACTTGACTTACTATTTGAAGATTATAAGATAGATATAGGTGTGTCTAAATTTGTCTTTCAAAACAAAATAGTAAATTTCACTTGTTATAACTATTTATTTGATCTAAATAATGGAAAACAATGGGGTTTAAATTAGTCTGGCTAGTTAATCTGATGCGTTAATAACATTGTTATAATGGTTTTTATTATTGGTTACGTTCTTTTAGATTAATAGACAAAAAAATGAGAATACAAAGTCCAGCCTGCTTACTCATAAGAGGAGCGTTTCATTTCTTCGATCCCCCCCAGTGGCACAGTGGTATGGCTGCGGACTAACAACTGTAGAAACCGGGCTTCGATACCAGTGTGGACAGAGTACAGATAGCCCATTGTGTAGTTTTGCGCTTAATTACAAACAAACAAACATTTATTCCACTAGAGTTTCTACCAGTTAACTAACGTTCGCTTATAGGCCTAAGTTCCTATTAAAGACCAGTACAACAGCTTTACTTAGTTTCTAACTTTTTGCGCGTATGACACTATCCCGTACCTCTATTTCTTTGTGGAAACATAAAATCAGGGAGTTCCTTGGTTTACCTGATAAGGAGGCTGGTGTGCTGATCATTCATTTGGGACTTTCCCATTTATGACTTGAATCACCTAACGTGTTAGGTTGTAATCAGTCAGGTGGATGTAGAAATTTTCCTTTATTTTCTCTTGTGTTGTTCACATCCTATTATTGTAGTATGATACCAGTTTATCATACGGTCCTTTTCTCTGGCATGAGAGATTGTCAATACAGAATCTTATATTCTATTATGTTTCTGAATTCTATGTTTTTTGTTGGTCTATTTGTTTCTCCAATATATTGGAGTTCACATTAAAATATATGGTGTAAATAGTGATTTTGATATTATTAGATGCTTATGTAGTTTTTTGTGTACCAAGAGAGGTCTTGTTCTGTTTTAACATCTAAACCGTGTTTTAAATTCATGAAGTTTATATAATCTTTGTATACTTTCAAAAATAATTGGAAAGTATGGCTGTTTTTTTTTGTAATTTTCTCCCTGATTAGTGCTTCTGTTGGCTTTTTCTTTATCATGGCTCGTCTTTACGCTGTTGGGTGATTTTATATTATAAGAATTATATACTAAGTTAACCATTACGTATAGGATTAGGATTTGTTATCTTATATTTCCATTGCCAACTTTCTGTTCATACGGCTCATGGATTCTTGAGAAAAAGAAGTGAAGAAACTAATTTATAATTAGAGTTAGGCCAGTTTATAGGCTACAACGATGGCCACAGCATTACTATAAGTTTTTAATCAAAGGGTTTGTTTGCGTAGCTACGAAAATTCAAAACAACATAATGTTCTAACTCCAGCAACTTTAACTTTGAATGGTTCCCAAGATTGTTTGTCAGATATTAGGTGACGCATCATACAATTGTCTTTGTGGAGTTTTTCTCCATTAAGATGCTATTTCGCTAATCCTTTATGGGGGTGCTGATTGTTCTGCTTTCATTGCAATATGTGAGTGAATAAGAGAGCCGAGTATGATTAATCCCAGCTGAACAGTCTTATGGATGTACATTCTTTGTCAGCCATTTTATATGACAAGTCTTAATTTTCTCTGACATAAGGGCAGTAGTTGTTTTAATTATATTTAAGGAAGCATAAAAACAAGGATTTTAACTACAAAAATTTCATGTAACACTAAACACATTCTAGATCATTCGTAATAGTGAAGATGAAAACAAGCAATACTGATTTCAGTGTGATAACGGACGGACAAAATAGTAA
>NW_013666196.1:506152-507163 GCF_000517525.1 Limulus polyphemus | reverse complement strand
AATTTAATTCTTCGTATTGTTAGCCGACACCAGGCAGCTGGTACATAATTGAATAAAGTTGTTTAAATGTTTAAACAACTTTATTTAAAATAGTAATCATTTGTTTGTAGTACCAAACCGTTAGATCTACGAATATTACGCACTAAAAATTAACCAAATAAACTTGAAATATAATAATTTTACTTTATTTGGCTCATTTTTGTCACCTTGATTACAAATATATACTTTATCGGGAGTATTCGCTAGATTACTCTTAATAAATTTTCAACTCTAATCGCTTTTCGATGATACTTTATTTTATTATATTCTTAACATTGTCAGTATATAATGATTAAACTTTTCGAGGATATATTACTACAATCTAGTATTAGTATATTGCACTTAAGTTAAGGTTATCAGTGTTGATGTCATGCTACAATTTCAGCTTTCTTAGCAGGGTAAACGTAAAGCTATTTCGTGATATCATGTTAAATGCATTAAAATACGCAAGCCTTATGTATAACACTGTGTCAAGTTGTGACATTGTGATTCAAAAAATGCGTGGCTTTTGCTTTCATCTTTTAATTTTATGTTCATGTACTAGGTATATCTTAGCCTTTGAATAAAGAAATCATAGGCGTTGCGTGTTAGTCCGTAGATATGATGTGTTCACACAAGTTAACAGCTACCTTCGCCATCTTTTAGTGTATTTTTACAATGATTTGGTTTAATTATAAGAAATACGATTTTGTAACATATAATAATACTCAACATTTCTTAAGTTTTGTTAGAAAAATAGTTTAAGTATATGTTCATATAGCACATACCAACGTTGTTCAATTAATTCTAAGTTTCTAACAAATATCTCAGAGACCAGTGCCGTGAAGAGCAACGTTCAAATTAATGAATAACAAAGTTATTAATAATGGCTGGAAACGGCTTGAATGGGTAATGAAGAAAAACTTTAAAATCGTTGCTAAACAAAAATTATCTAGAATCACACAATACCAACGTCATTTACAAAATAACATG
>NW_013666196.1:496729-505867 GCF_000517525.1 Limulus polyphemus | reverse complement strand
AAAAAAAAAAAAAAAGTTCATGAACACAGATTACTTCATCTCTCTTAACAAACAGTAACAAGAATATCAAACTTAATTTTAGTTACTTCATATACTTTTCGTTCATTAGATGAGAGTAGTCATTGCTTTTATATTAGGTCAATATCTAATCATTTCTAACTACTAATTTATAGCTACGCAAAAACATTTGCATACCTTTATCTAAACACTCATTTACATATTCTTGTGAATTTTTAAATGAATCCGTATAGCTTATCCTGAGAGGCCCACAAACCCCATTGATTCACCATTAGGATTCACGGTAATTTACATCTTCATAATAACTTTCAGATATATCAGTGCCAATTCGGAGAGCGCCACAAATCTTATATCCCTTCTGGGGACCCCAATATGAAAACCTCGAAAATCTAATTGTTTAATATTATTTTGAATAATCCCTTACTTGTTCATACGAGTTTTCATGTAAATTCGTGGATACAATTTCTATATTGTCCGTAACCCCATGTGTGGGCTAAAGTTTCAAAATGCTTAAACTCTTAATGTTGATGTTACCCTCTCCCTCAGTGGCTCAGCGGTAAGTCTGAAAGCTTATAATGCTCAAAACCGGGTTTTGTTACCCGTGGTGAGTACAGCACAGATAGCCCATTGTGCAGCTTTGCGGTTAACAACAAACTAACTAAGTAACTAAATGTTGATTATCATTTCGAATGGATCCATAATGTGTTAATATCAAATTTCAAGTAAATCGATTTCGTAAAAACTGAAAGCTTATACAATCTCTTGACCCATTTTGGGGGCATATAACAAATGTTTTGTTATTTTTATTTATATTCTGTGGGTTAAGAGACTATATGCGAAAGTTCAAGTCGTTTTAAAAACGAAGTAAGCATAGTTCTATACGTCAGTTCCACAATGAGTTACTATATCGATAAAAAATTCCAAAATTCCATATTTTGACCGTAAAAAAAAAACCTCGTTGCTTTATCTCTATATACCCATTGCCAGGTGTTTGGCACTCGACTCGTAATCTGCAGGTCGAGGGTTCGAATATCCGTCCCAACAAACGTTCTCGCCCTTTCAGCCGTGAGGGCGTTATAGCGTGACACTCAATCCCTCTATTCGTTGTTAAAAGAGTAGTCCAAGAGTTGGTGGTGGGTGGCGATGACTATCTGCCTTCTCTCCAGTCTTTCACTGCTAAATTAAGGACGGCTAGCGCAGATAACCCTCGTGTAGCTTGGCGCGAAATTCAAACCAAAACCTCTATATGGCATACAATGTCATTTGAAAAACCATTTTTATTCACTAAACCTGTAAAATATTTCATTTATATATATATATATGAATGTACGTAAATATACATGTATATGTTTGAACCGTAAGAACCATAGTTGTCATTTAGTTATCAGTTTTCTGTTGAGAGATAGTTAGAAAATATTTAGCAAGCAAAATTAAAATACTGAAAGCGAAATTCGGAAACTGAAACTGTTACTAAAACCAAAAAAAAGCAAAATTACAATATTTATGAAAACAAATTCAAATAAAATAAAATAAAACCATAATTGCAGTAGTAACACATACACGAAAGAAGGAAATTAAGAATTATACCATTTGTCAAGAAATTACGAAATATACAATTTTGAAAGAGAAATGTCTGCGGCAATATCTCACAGAAGAGTTAGAAATATCCCGTCTGTAATGCATAATCAAAAAACCAGGTGACAAACATGACAGTTAACAGGGAAAATTAAACAGGGATTAGGTATTGTCTAGGTATTAGGCATATAATTAGCAATTTAAAAAAAATACGAGAATTTGATTTTTATATCCTTTTTTAACATGAAATCCTCAAGGAGGTGCTAAGACATCAAGGTCATAGATACTACAAATACTAACTTGAAATGAAATTTTATCATTTCATGTGTAGCTTGTTCAATATAATGGGTCTGGAGAAACCAACTTCGAATAGTTTATACTTGAATGATGTTAAGGGATGGGGGCTCAATTAGTACTGTGTTTTCTAGGTAAAGGTTTTATAGTTCTTGTAATAGCTGTTTATGGGTACGACGAAATTTGGATGTTTCACAAATATGGGAATTAAGAGTGCTTTTTAATAACAAGAAACTTTCAACTATGATGCTAAGTTTAGCATCTTTTATTTTGTTTTTGAGGAGTGACTACCATACCCACAACTGGCTGAGGACGGTGACTGGTAGTAAGTTTTGGGATGTTTTGGGTTATACCCAATACCTAACCACTTCTTGAATTTTCCTTCTAGCTGTCCCGTTTTTTTTTTTGTATTATGTCTGATATAATGAATATCCCCTACGCTTTGAGAGCTATTGTCGTAGATATTTTCTTTTAAAAATTATACCTTTTGAACTTTCTTGACAAATGGTATAATGTTTTTCTTCTGTGCTTTTATTAGTGCGATAATGGGTTCATTTTATTAAGATTTATTTTGTTAGGTATTATAATTTTGATTTTGTTGTGAGTGACAGTTTTAGTTTTTGAATTTCACTTTCAACATTTTGGTTTTGCTTTCTATATTTTTTCATCTTTGTTATATAGTATTCGCCTATATACTGCTGAAAGAAGTTAAAGAAATTTACAAGTTATATATGAGCTACAAGAACGAGTTAATACGGGACAAACGAAAGCTCATACAGTGAAATATATTCAACAAGATCATTCGAAATCACTCCACAAATGTAAAATTATACTCAAGTTTCGATTTACATAAGAACTATTCTAAAGATTTGTTGAAACACGAATCCTTCTCGTGTATTTTAAACATCTTAATTTTCCATATGAATGGTAAGAAAAGGAATTTATATAAAAAATAAATGAAAAGTATTGAATTGAAATAAGTCGAATATCTTAAACAACTTTCTTTAAACTACCAAAGTACATGTATATTTTCTCTTGTATGTCTAATATGCAAGCCAAGTCTGTTCTTAAATATCACGGCGAGTTTTCTCAGCTTTAACAATGAAATGGAACATAAACTAATTATTTTCTTATTTTATCTTCTTCACATTTTCTGATACAATCGAGCTTTCAGTGACTTTATTAAAACTATAAAGATATTGTCGTTAGTTTTTTGTAGATTTTAAATTAAAATGTGTACACTATTCACTTTTGTGAAAAGGCTAACAAAAACTCCGAAATCGTATGTATATCAATTCATCATCAGACATGATGTTTTCAAAGAGGTAGGTTCTTTAATTTATGAGTTTTATGACATCTTATGTAGAGTGGAAGGTTTTAGCCATTATGTCTTTTACTGTTTTTTTTTTGCATTAATATTCTGTCCTGTAGCGATAAACCTCACAGTTTTACGACATTTCTTTAAAACTAATATCGTATATTCATGAGTTTTAACTTAAATGCTCAAAATATATATTCCCTTACAATTCCAGATAAAAAAAAATAACCTTGTAATTTTCGTTATCCAATTTTTAATTTCTTTATTGTTATATTGACTAAGTTTTCCATCAGGCTAGCAAAAGATAGGGTATATTAACTTTTAATTACTGGTTTGAAGATATTTAAATCTGAAAGTTTATTACTTTAGAATCTGAAGCAGTTTGAAAATTGCGGTTTTATATCGTATTTTGTTTATGGTATTTGGCAAATAACATTCTTAGTCACGAAGTTTATCAGCTTATTCAGGTTACCAAGCAGAAGACTATGCTAATATAACCATAACAAGTTCAAATAAATTTCCTGTAGTGTAATTTACAAAAACTGTAACATTAGACGTTCAAATCTAGAAGTAGTGATTCCATTTCAGGTTTTGAGCAAGTGGAAACCTCTAATCACCATACCAAACTTAGACCTTAAGGCTAATGCATCTCAACTTTTTTAATCCTAGAAATTTAAAACAAACTTTAATTTTTGAAATTAAGAAACAAAAAATCACATTTACACAACTGTTTACAACGTTAAAATGCAGAAGATTTAATTCAGTATGAAAAATTATCTTAAAATAAATCATTAAAGCGGCATGAAGCAAATAATGTATTTGTTGAATACCCTGAATTCAACATTTGTGTTGAGTGAAATAGAAGTTTTAGCTCGTGGATTAAAATTCACTATACCTAACAATAAATTATGTTATTTTAGCAGTCAGTTATAACAGCAGTTATCAAAATATCCTATATGGTCATAAAATTAAACATTTCAAACAAATGAAATTGCTTTGAAATTTTTAATAATTTTGACTCGGCATACATACCATTTATTCTAAGTAAAAAGAAAAATCAACATTCAAAAATCTTTGTAAAGCGTGGAATAAAGATTTACAAATATCTGATAAAGTAAGTTATATTAATACAGGATGAATCACATTGTTTGAATAAGCACTTGGTATTTGACATTTTCAATCTGAAAAGCACCTTGTGTGTCATATGGGCTAAACATTTAGGCCAAATACTCAAAGATTCCAGCAATGCAACTTAGAAGTGCAACTAGTCAGCAGCACCCACGATTGTCTTAACTGAGTAACTGGACTGATTATCACGGTTATAACACTTGCAGAAGTGAAAGTGCAGACAGTATTTAGTTTCATGTCGCTACTCTACCTTTGGACCTTAGAATTTGCAGTCTAAAAACTAAAGAAAAAATGCCCCAACTTAAAACACGAATAGAATATTTGAATGTTAGGTTTATAGAAATGCATTCAATAATCTATTTATGGTTTCTTAACGTACTCATAGAGGAATGTCTAGCCGGACCAACGATTTCCAATATAGGTATCTGAAGTCATTCACTTGTCGTTTTCGTTAAATATATGAAATTTATTCTAGAAGAAAGTATACAGCTAAACGACGATTTAGTATATCATGATCATGAAAGACGAGAATTTATTGCAACTTACCAAATCTCATGAACCAAGAAATCACAAATCTGGTTAAACAGCATTATCTGTGATCAAATAAAGTAGCGATAGGTTCAAGACTAGCTCCTAACTTGTAAATATTTTTGTTACCATGAAAAACAACAGTCAGAAGAGCACGCAGAGACTTTTAAAGTTTTCTACTATCAAAAATACGTCCAAAATTGTTTTATTTTCAACGATTCTAAGTACGTTGCTCTGTTTCTAAATTCTTTAACTTTATATTAGAACATCAGCAAGATCAACAATTTGAATTTGAAGGCTATTATAAAAATGTTCATAGATCTTAATTTTAATTCTATTATACTATATTAGTGTTATTTAAAAAAGTTGATTAAAATCCTGATGGAACATGTGCATAAAATTACAAGTTTTGAGAAAGTGAACTTGATAACATTAAGATTTTGCTGAGGAAAATATGACAATCTAATCTAGCGAAACATTGCTTAACAGACATAACGTGACGTTGCGAACTATCTAATATGACAATCTAATCTAGCGAAACATTGCTTAACAGACATAACGTGACGTTGCGAACTATCGTTCATATAAATTATTCTAAGATGCATTTTGAGTTTTGGATATCGTCTTTTTGTTCTATGAACGAAGCAATAACAATGGTATTGAAAACTACTGACCTTATCTGTCATTTTATCTGTATTTGTCGCATACAAGATTGTTAGTTTTGCTACAGTGAGGCTCTATCCTAACAAAACCCACACACAAGAAAAATGTTTTTCGGTTACTGTGAATCAGATGTTAAATTTGGAAAAGTAAAATAAGGTATTAATAATAACTGTAAATTAATAAAATGTTTCCAAAACCTCAAATATCACTTCTTCACTGAACGTTGTTGCAAGATTTTGGGTACGAAAAAAGTTAATGAAAAGAAATTTCCATTACATTTCATTAGTTTAGTTATGAAAACTCACTTTATGGAATGGTAATAGGAAGATGTTATAAAACTTCATCTCACCAGCTATGAAACTTACCTTGGGAATTGGTAAACTAGAATATTTTATGAAGGGTCCCCTTATCTATGAAAACTAACCTTCTAGATTGATAATCAGGAAAACGTTATAAATCGTCTTGTTCTCAGCTATTCATGCTAACCTTGTAAATTAATGATAATCAGGAGAACTACATCAAACTTCATCTTATCATCTACAAGATCTAACCTTGTATGATGATAGTCTGGAAGGTTTATTGAGTTTTACCTTACCATTTATAAAATCTTCCCTTTTGGATTGGTGGGTAGAATACTTTTATCAACATTTACCTTCCGTTGTGGCTTGGTTATCTGGAAGAATCTATCAAGCTATATTAGTAAAACTAACTCAACCTAATATCGTGAGTTAGAAGGAATAGTAAATCACGGATTAAAATATCAACATTTAGACATATGTGTTTATGGTTCGAGAAAGTCAAAGGGTAAAGTTAACGTTGTGGTTCATGTAGTTCGCAATTTTGGCTGCTAATTTTGACTTACAACATTAGTTGGTTGCTTTGATGAGAAACGTTAGTGAGATATGATAGCCTAAAACGTATGATGTGTGGGGTGAAGGTGTGTATCCTTCTTAAACCTCCTATATGAAGGGCATAAATAAAGATTCGGATTTATCACAGAGTCGGAAGATTATATACGTAAAGATGGCCAAGGTACTTAATAGGCATAATACAAATATACACTTTAAAAAATGAACAATGACAGAGGGTTTTACTCTGAAATATGATTGCCAGTCACTTTTATTTATTTCTCTATCCAACATCTACCAAAACAATGCAAGAAACCATCATTAGAATACAAAACCAGAAAGCGACCAACCCACCAAATTGTTCATCTTTCTTTTTCTTGATTTAGTCGAGATAATGCTACAACTACTTTATCACTAACGTCAGTTTAAACCTAAATTCACTCTATGTGTTTCTGGGCAGTGCACGGTATCATCGCTTAGCCATAACAACTATTAATAATTTAAAAAAATAATAATTTTAGTGTAAACTAGGCTATCATTACCCCTTAAAGTTAGCTTTTTTACAGAAAAATGGTGTTCCTTTAAAAAAGCTTAAGTAAAGGTGAAACAGGAATCACCAGCCAATAAGAGATGAATATTAGATGACTGTAACAGGAAGAACACTCAAAGCTTTGTACACTATACAATTGGTGTGTTTAGGGAGTCAATCCCTGTATTACATATGAAGTGAAGGAGCAAAAAAAAAACATAATAAGTATAATAATAATAATAAAAGTGAATTGAATAAAACCCTATAACCCGAGCGCTTTCTAAAAGTGAACATTTCTTCTTCAGAGGAAAACTGAAAAATAAAAGTCCTCCGTTTGAAATCGCTCGGGTTATAGGTTTTTTATTCAATTCTGTCAAGACTTCTTAACTTACGTATTTTTCTAACATCATGAATAAATGTAAAAAATATTCAAAAACTCAAAGAAAAAGAGAGAAAATAAATTGAATTTACTGAAGGCTTAGCAGATAATTATAAACTCGTCACGGAATTTTATGTTTCAGGAAACTTTTTTTACCATTTACGTATCTACTTTATATGAGTAAATGCAGATAGATAATTATAACTGGAAATAGGATATTAAGAAACAAGTCTGAAATTTAATTGTTACCTAAAGGCGATAACACATATGCTCTTGTAATTACAACATAATAATGAGTACTCACTATTTATCGAGAACAGTTAATTCATAAGTGTGGTTAGTTAGTTCTTTCCCTTTAACTCCCTAAAAAAGGAATATTTGTATCAGTAGTTTGGTTAACTTTTCTTATCAATCATTAACGAGTTAACAATTTTGTTAGTCCACGCACTCTTTCAATGCACAGAAAGAGCATAGGAACCTCGAAGGTTGACAGAGGGTGATTTAAAAACGACCCTCCACAGTGTCACTCATTAAGAAACTCTAAGGGTACATGCTATATTTGGTTACAATCGATCCAGCGGTTCGCCACTTATAAGCAAAAATACACAGATTTTTGTGAAATAATGATTTAGATAAACGCACGACAACATTCACAATGAGTATTAATTTGTAAAGCGATATATTTGAAAAAATGGTATAGAAAAATCAATTAACATAAAGAGGTAACTCAATTAATGACATAAAAATAATATCTAACTGTAAAATGCTATAGTTGGTACGTTCCAAAGTGACCAGAGTCTTATATGACACAAAAGCTGAAAGATCATGTCAAAGACCCAAAATTTCAGGCTTAGCCATCCCTGACTAAAGGGAGGACAATCAATCAACTCTCCACTCCTCTCTCACTCGCCTATGCAGCTTCTCGTAATCGAATAGCGGAATTGGCTTTTTATTTATTAACATCTCCCCCTCACCATAGCTGAATAATTTAAACTTTTTGACTACTGTAGTGAGAGAAACTACACAGTTCGATTTAAGAAAGTATTTATTACAGACGTTTCTAGATACCATTGGAATAAATTAGGTTTATTGTGAAGGATCTGTTACCTTTCGTATTACATATTGATGTTATCTAGCAAATGTTCAATCAGTTATTACTAGTAATTTTAGATATCTTACCACGATAATGTGAAGTATGACTGCATATAACTATGTACTTCCTAAAATTAAATTTTTAAAGTTAAGAATAATACTGAACAGATCTAAGTTGTCATCGTAAGCTTTTTGAACGAACGCTTGTTTGTTTGAAGTTAAGCAGAAAGCTACACAATGGGCTATTTGTGCTCTGCTCATCACGGGTATCGAAACCGGTTTCTAGCGTTGTAAATCCGCAGACATACCGCTGTGTCATTGAGGGGACTGAATGAATGCAAATAAAAATTTAAAGTACCACTCAACAGATATTGGTATACGTTATTCAAGTGACCACTCAACAGATAGTAAAATGTAGTGTATTGGTATACGTTATTCAAGTGACTACTCAACATATAGTAAAATGTAGTGTATTGGTATACGTTATTCAAGTGACCACTCAACAGATAGCAAAATGTAGTGTATTGGTATACGTTATTCAAGTGACCACTCAACAGATAGTAAAATGTAGTGTATCGGTATACGTTATTCAAGTGACCACACAACAGATAGTAAAATGTAGTGTATCGGTATACGTTATTCAAGTGACCACACAACAGATAGTAAAATGTAGTGTATCGGTATACGTTATTCAAGTGACCACTCAACAGATAGTAAAATGTAGTGTATTGGTATACGTTATTCAAGTGAAATACAATTAAAACTG
>NW_013666196.1:486641-495729 GCF_000517525.1 Limulus polyphemus | reverse complement strand
GTGTATCGGTATACGTTATTCAAGTGACCACACAACAGATAGTAAAATGTAGTGTATCGGTATACGTTATTCAAGTGACCACACAACAGATAGTAAAATGTAGTGTATCGGTATACGTTATTCAAGTGACCACTCAACAGATAGTAAAATGTAGTGTATTGGTATACGTTATTCAAGTGAAATACAATTAAAACTGTTCTTAGTAGAGAGTAAAACATTTATCACGGCTACCTGAAAACTGTAGTTTCTGTTTAAAGTTAAGGAATTTAACGCAAGTACACTTAATATTATTTTAGGAGAAGGGAAACTTACTGATTTTAATTTTTCTTCACTAAATTTATCTTGCAAAGTTGTAAAGTAATATGTAATGTAATATGACTACAAAGATCGGTTTTTTAGTAACTTGCTTTTAAATAACATTAACTCTCAGTTAAAAACAAAAAGAAGATATAAAATAAATACGACAGATATTTTCTTCTAAGCCTTTTTTGTTTATTTATCTAGGTTTTGTCGTCATATTTTTATTGTCTAGAAAATCAATAGTTATTCAAGCTCGGAATTCAATAACGCACGCATTCAGTCACCATAAACACACAGACAACATTTAAAGTCCGACAAATAATTCTAAGTTACTAGTGTGTTAACAAGGAAAAAAATCCTGAACGTTTTATTGATGAATTGTAGCTATATATATTATATTTTACTTGATATGTCAATAATATTTTCTGGTAGATAAATTTTAACTTTATAGTATGAATAAGTTTTACGTAATACAGTTGAATTTTAAAACTGCACCAATCAACGGAGATTTCCAGCTTATTGTGTAGTTAAAAGCAGGACCGTCTAAACATTTTCAAGCAAATAAATTTGATGTAAATTTACAAATATCTACAGTAGTATTATTTTCAAACGTTAACATTAAACTATTATAAAAATGTTAGGATTATTATTTTGTGATATCACGTCTAAATACAAAAAGAAGTAGACAGATGAGTATATATATATGGATTATAACTAAAATTTTCACATATAATCAGACACGTAGAATGTAATGTTTTACTTGAGGGATTTTATTATGATTGGAAAAACACTTTTGGGATTGTAATGTATGAATTGGTGTAATATCATTGTCTGACATCATGATTTCTTAGATATGTCCTTATAGAGAAGGCCGTTTCTTGACCTGGTAGTTAGCATGTTGAACTGTAACGATAGAAACGGATCATAATTGTAGTTTATTTCAAAAATATTATTATCGTCTATTTACGGCATGTAATGCACTATAACAATGGTTCCCAACCTGGGGTCCGCAAAAATAATACTGTGGGTTTCGTAAGCTATTTCTTTAATTAAATAATGCACGGAAGGACACAGAATAACAACAACGTCAAAATCTGAGATTGTTCTATAACTGTTACAATTGTTCTGGCTCTCTAAGAATGTGAGAAAAGCTGTTAAAAATTCAGTTAAGCTCCTCTTAGGAAAAAATGTGAAGCAGAGTATCAATAAAGCAACATTAACCAGCTCATTAAACAAGTCATTTTTAATACTGCTGTTCTTTTAATTGCACACTCATATATATGTTTTTTATGGGACAATGAAAAATGGGAAAACAGTTTGTTGGGTAGACGGAATCTTTCAAAAACATGGGGTCTGTGGGGAAAAAATAAAATAAAAGGGGTCCTTGGTGGTGAAAAGGTTGAGAACCACTCCACTATAAGCTAGCTAAATCAAATAATCATAAAGAAGTTTCAAAAGCCTAATTACAAGACAAATACACAAGGATAGGGATAAGAACGTTAACGTTTAATGTAGGAGCAGCTATAAGTAGTGATGAAGACACAGAAGATAAATGTAGGAGAAAGGATGGAAGTTTGTATCATTCTCTAGTGTTTCTTTGTCTTTCAAAACAGAAAACTTGGCTACACTTGATAGTAAACTTTGAGCCTATCATGTTTATATTTCAATATTCAAAAAGCGATAACTTTGCTCTGCTTTTACAAATCTTTAATTACTCTAGTGCATATACAGTAATTAAATATCAATACTTATTAACCTCAATATCAGAAGGATAGAAGTTGTAAGTAGAACTAAATTAAAAACAAGTCTAAACTTTGTTGAAATTACTATCTCTTCAAGCATACACTTATTAATGTTTCCAATCAAGATTAAGGAAAGAGTACAATACAATTTCTACGTTTAACACGAATAAATTTACACAAAATATCAGTAAATGTAAACAATCATATGATGAACGAAGTGTATTTTTGATTGTTTGTTTGTTTTTAATTATGCACAAAGCTACACAAGGGCTATCTGTGCTCTGTTCACCACGAGTATTGAAGCCCGGTTTCTAGCGTTGTAAGTCCGCAGACATATCGCTGTGCCACTGTGGGGGGGGGGGGTAGTTTTTGATTGTTTAATAAAGCTGAAGAGATAAGTTATTTCATTGAAAATTTGATTTTAGTAGAAAAGAAAACCATTATCTATTAAGAAGATTTTATTAAGGGGAAACTTAAATATATACCAGAGTAATTGTTCGTAAAATGAAGTTTGAGTGCTTATAACAGTAATATTTACAGTTCAATTTCTGCTGTGCGTACAGTGTAGATAGTCAATTGTACAGCTCTGAGCTGAAAACAAATGTTAACAGGCAAAGCTTATTCAATTCAAAGATCCCTCATTCCCAGTTCTAGCTGGGTGAAAATTGCTGACAGGAAACTGGAAGATTTACACCTCCAATTGTAATGTAACATTGTACACGTATATTCTGGCATCTAACGGACGAACCTGTTTAGCTGTTGCACTACCGAAGCAGATTGTAATTATTGAAATTTATTGCTTAACAACTATCTTTTTCATTCTTACTTATTGCTAAGCCTTTAATAATATTTATATGCTGGGATATATTTAAAATTGATATTTCTTTATGAATGAAAAGCTATCTTAAAGACTTTTAAACCGCAAAATATTCAACATATAATGAAGATTTGAAATTATCCTTTAAATAATTTTCTAAAGATAATCTGATAAACTGCGTTTTTAAGCCGTATAAAAACATAGTCAAGTGTCAAAAGTAAAGTAATTTTTGATCATTGTTTATTGTTTTCTAAGATTTTTAAGTAAGCGCTAATGTATTTTCAAATAATTACAAACCGCTTATCAATATTTTTTAAATACTTATAAAATAATCACAGCGAAACAATATAACAATATTGGCCCAAAAATCACTTTAGGTACCAAACACGAAAGAATCTTAAAATCGATATGCTGCGGCAATTGACGAAATAAAATGTTCTTGAAGCAGTCGAGATCACATCCAGCTATATTTTGCACACTAATTGACCATAAGAATGCTGTGGTGACAAATATTTCTTTCTTTCACAATAAAATGACTTTCTTACGTAGTCATTCATTAGTGTTGACTGATCCCGCGGAACATGTGTTTTGAGGTAAAATTGGGTTTTGATGCAATACGCAGAAAACTTGTGTTGTAAAACCTTGTGTCCCCCCCCCCCCCAGTGGCACAGCGGTATGTCTGTGGACTTACAACGCTAGAATCCGGGTTTCGATACCCATGGTGGAAAGAGAACAGATGTGCTTAATTACAAACAAAGAAACAAACAAAACTTTGTGACGAATACATATAGCTTTTGTTAATTTTAATAAACATTGTGATTTAGCTTGAATGATACAAGATAGTAACGTAATAATTTTAAGAAAAGTTTGTTTTGTTTTTGAATTTCGCGCAAAGCTACACGAGGGCTATCTGCGCTAGCCGTCCCTAATTTAGCAGTGTAAGACTAGAGAGAAAGCAGCTAGTTATCACCACCCACCGCCAACTCTTGGGCTAGTATTTTACCAACGAATAGTGGGATTGAACGTCACTTATTAACGCCCTCATGGCTGAAACGGCGAGCATGTTTGGAGTGAAGGGGATTCGAACCCGCGACCCTCAGATTGCGAGTCGAGCACCCTAACCACGTGGCCATGCCGGGCCTTTAAGAAATGTAACATACCATCAGTAAAGTTACTTACACATTTGAGAAAGACAATTTCCTAAATTACAGATTTCTTTGTTTACATGAGAAGTAGACTACAGTAATATCATGATAAAAAAGTTTAGGAAAAACGACTTTTACACTCCAGATATATATATTTTAGTTTAACCAATGTTAGGTATTACAATTTCAAATAGTCTAAAACTGAGTTAAATTGTAATTTAGATTTAGTAGTTAAATAAATGCCGGTATATATATCCAATTTATGATATTTGCCAACAAGATTGCCACACACAGATTTTTTTTGTTTTATACAAATATGTTTTAATATACAAACAATAATACAATTTATAATAACAGTTATTACAAACAGTTACTACAAACAATGGTTTATATACAAAAGTTTCACAAACTTACAAGCAATACAAAGTCTTCTTTCTGGTCTGGAATTTCCTTGATATCTTATCGAGGGTTCACGACGAGCGAGTTAATTTTGAGTTGATGTAGGTACAATTCACTTAATAGGGAGCTAGCTAGCCATGTTGTCTTCAGTGATCACACGCTGATCAGGTAATGTTTTCGTAAAAGTACTGATGTCCGATGTGAATCCACTGAAGTTAAATGGTTTGTAATGTTCGACATTTATAAATGTTCCTGGTCAATATATCTGAAGTGTCCCCGATTAGTAAGCGTTATAACATTAACAGTTATAGCTTCCGAAGTTTATAGCACAACAACTATAGCAAATCAATAATAGATACAATTTTTAATTGCGTCGAGTTGGTTATATTTATAGGCGTGTGGAGAGTTTCTTGAAAATTCAGATTACGCAACGATACAAACGCTACACTAGCGTTTACGTACACACGTAAATTATTCTTACACTCGAGAATCTTCTACAACTTAAGAGAATAGGCGGGATTTCGCAATACATATTTTACAGTATAAGTTATGTACATTTCTAACTATAAATATAATTTAAACAAACATCGATATTAAAATATATATTTAATAGTAAATCCGTCACACCAACGTTTCGCCTATTCTAATATCAAACAGTTATTTATATTAACCCTGAGGAAGCCGCAAAGGCGAAACGTTGGTTAAAAATAACTATATGTGTATATATATATATATGGAGTGTAAAGGTCGTTTTCTCTAAACTTTTTATCAAAATGTGTAAATCCTTCCAGTGTGCACTACAAAATTTTAAATACAGTAATATTAAAAAACAACAAATATCTCAAAAGAAAATGTGACTAGCTGGATCTTATTATAGAATTATGTCTGTAGATCAGACTGTCCCGTTAAAACAACAGTATAAGATAACCCCAATTATAAAGAGATTTTGTTAAGGGGATTTACAATTTGACAAATGATATAGGATTAATGGAATTTTAATGAAAAACAGTATTTTATTTTATTTAATAAAATTTAAGTTTTATAATACCATTGTATACAACTACTTTTGTTACGCTTTGACAAAAATTATTACTATACCAAGGTTCCATCACATGAAACTGGCCAATCGTATTTTGTTTTTGAATACTATTATCTTTGGATATTGTAAGTCATTTGTCTAAACATTCATTTTAAAATTTGATACTTTTAGTTAAGTAAATCATATTTTAGACTTAACACAGTTCTGTATAATCACGATGATACGGTTCTTATGGGATATAAACTTGAACATGTTATAGCGAATTATATTTTAGCTATTCTGAGATTCAATGGTTATAAAACTGCCCTGTTCAATTCAGCCCTCTTTACTACCCACTTTTCTATCACATCTTTACAAGATTTGGTCTTTTATATAATCCTTTTTTTATTATTTTTTTATATCACATCTTTGTATGGCTGATATCTTCATACTAGCTTGGGTCCTTTTGTACATGTAAAATACTTTGATCAGATATCACTACCATTTGTTTTGATTACAAATTTCAACGACAGAACGTGAATTTAAAGAACACTTATTATTATTTTGACCCCACATATACACATTATACACACACACACATCAACTTTTTTTTTTACTTTTTTTGGGTTTCGATACCAGCACGACCAAACTTGGCATGCGGACTTGGGGTGGTCTGATGGGTTTTCTTATTAAAATGAAGTAGTTTTCATACCAAGGGAGTTAAAACGTTCCTGGAAGGTCACCCATGCTTGTTGATATCTAGGAGTAGGTATTCATGACCTCTTAAAACGAATTTGGTATCATATTTTGGGTTACTGTCTCCCTCTTTGTATTCTGGTGCGCCATTTTTGAGACTATGTTTATATCTCTTTTCACAAGCTAGCGACATCAAACTTGGCGGGTTTCTTAACGGTTTTGTTTTTGGGGTACGGACTCCATCTTGGGGGATGTATAAAAGTAATTTCTAAGCTCGATCGATACAATAGGGCCTCTATAAATCACGAAGAAGCCTTTGAAACCCGCAGTGGAACACAGGAATTTTGAGCTAGTAATTTTGAATCCTATACATTAGTATTTACTCATCAATTGGCCTTTGGCTTTAACTTTTCTATTCGTTCTTAAATGCTGAAATCGTTTTGTTTTACTTCTTATCACATTTATGCTTCTAATGGTGCAGGATGCCTTGAACATTAAAATGTATGAAAAATGTTCCTTTAGTTACTATACATACTACAGATGTCAAGCCGTAATTGCTGCTTCAAATTAATACCCGCCTTTGTGATTTGTTTGTGGCAATCACAAGGGAAAGAACAATAAGTGTACAACTTACTGATGGGTAATTTTTCTAAATCCAAAATAGATATTATGTTAAATATGCACTACCGGCAATTGTGTTTAAATCTTTCAATTAAAAACATTTTAAATTGTGTACCAGTTTAACGTTGAATATTATTTATGATTTTAACTGTATACACAAGTGCCAAAATACTATAATACTGAGATAAATTAGAATAGAGGTATCAAAACATTTCATACGTGGATACTAATCATTTTTGTGCATTTATGAGGGCCCGGCATGGCCAGGTGGTTAGGGAGCTTGACTCGAAATCTGCGGGTCGCGGGTTCGAATCCACGTCACACCAAACATGCTCGCTCTTTCAGCCGTAGGGGCGTTATAATGTGACGGTCAATCCCACTATTCGTTGGTAAAAGAGTAGCCCAAGAGTTGGCGGTGGGTGGTGATAACTAGCTGCTTTCCCTCTACTCTTACACTGCTAAATTACGGACGGCTAGCGCAGATAGCCCTCGTGTAGCTTTGCGCGAAATTCAAAACAAACAAACCATTCATGAGTATTAATATTTAATTATAGGTTTAAAAATGTTAAAAATGCATATACACAAAATTATCAGGTTTATTACATATTATTGTTTGTTTATAAAATTTGAGCACTCAGCGATAGCTCATTTTTAACCAATCTGATTTTGATACTGGTAAAGAGCAAGAAGATAAACGATGAAAACAGCAATATCTTTTTACTAGTATTTGAATTCCTCTAAATCCTTAGCAGAAGTAATGCATTTTAATATGTACGTTATTTTAAAATTAATTTCACCAGAAGAGAGATTAGAACGCTAGCTTTCAAGGAAACGTATCGACATAGCACTGTGATAGACCAAAAGCCCATTCGTTCATTTTAGAATCTGCATCTGCCCTCAAGTCATGAGTTTTAATCTAGTAGCTAAACGAAAAGGAATTCTCGATTAAAAATTATAGAAAAATAGTAATATATGCGCTACAGTTGTCAGCAATGTTTAATTCAGATTAAAACCTTCTAGCATAAACTTGTTTAATGGAAGTCCTTCTTTGTATACTATGTTTTGCCTTTTCAACAAGGATAAGAAAAATAATCTTATCACTGTCTGACTGCTGATTTTGGTTAATCTGAAACATATACCAAGCAGTTTTAATGTGACGCAAAAGTGTCTAGGTCTGTTCAGAAAATGCACCTCAGTGGTACAGCGGTATGTCTGCGGACTTACAACGCTAGAAACTGGGCTTCGATACCCGTGGTGGGCAGAGCTTTATGTAGCTTTGTGCTTGATTACAAACAAACTGTTCAGAAACATACGAATAGTGGCATTCCAGTATTTAGAACAACTATGACAAATTCCCCAGATTTGGTCAAAAGTTACGTCTAGTATGTAGTCACCGAAGAGTGACTGTGACCTTTTAATAACTTTGCGTCAGTCACTACTATGCCTATAAATAAAAAAAATAAGAAAGAAATGTAGCATATTGTCAAAGATATACTTTTTAGACAAAAAGTAACATATACACCAAAGATGTTTTATTATCAAATGATAAAAAGTAAATTGAAACTTTTTAACATCAAAACATCTATTTTGCACACAGCATAAAAACTTTTTATGATTGCAAGTCGAGGTCCCTAATCACCTGGCCATGCCAGGCTTATAAAAAAAGGAAACAAAGGTTTCATAGATTAATTTACTTTACTCCTGCCTGATAGATTTTCAAGTGGCGCGGCTATTGAGGATTCCCCCCCTTGTTTTGCGATATTGTTAGTCACACATATTTTATAGTATTCACTTCTTATAAAAAAAAAGCCTTCCAGTGGCTCAGTGGTAATTCTGAGGGTCTGTAATGCTAAACATCTGGTTTCGATATATGCGCTGAACACACCACAGCTATCCAATTGTGCAGCTGTGTGCTTAACAAAAGACGAGAAAATCTAAAAAAGTGATTAGCATAAGCGTATATGTACGAAGTGTTTGTTTTCGATATTAAGCAATTACAGAATGATTATGTTATAATTAGAATTACTATCTTAAAAGTTATTCGTTCTAAGAGAACAACTTCACGAGTATATATTGATAATATATTTTATTCACGAACGTTTAGACATCGTACAGTGTTTTCTAATCCATATATTACTGGTTTTATTTCTCTTTCTTTCATAAATATTATATAGGGTGATTTGGGTAAGGTGTGTTTCAATATATGGGAATTTGTTTAGAACAAATGACGCACGCAGTAGATTAATTTTATGGTCTCATTGAGAATGAAGGAACACATATTGAACACTTTCTATGTTTATTGAATAAATAAAAGTTGTTTTAGTAAAAGCATGGGATGATCTATTCTTTC